>NW_025813826.1:744620-752120 GCF_021917145.1 Hypomesus transpacificus | reverse complement strand
TTAGGGTTAGGGTTAGGGTTAGGGTTAGGGTTAGGGTTAGGGTTAGGGTTAGGGTTAGGGTTAGGGTTAGGGTTAGGGTTAGGGTTAGGGTTAGGGTTAGGGTTAGGGTTAGGGTTAGGGTTAGGGTTAGGGTTAGGGTTAGGGTTAGGGTTAGGGTTAGGGTTAGGGTTAGGGTTAGGGTTAGGGTTAGGGTTAGGGTTAGGGTTAGGGTTAGGGTTAGGGTTAGGGTTAGGGTTAGGGTTAGGGTTAGGGTTAGGGTTAGGGTTAGGGTTAGGGTTAGGGTTAGGGTTAGGGTTAGGGTTAGGGTTAGGGTTAGGGTTAGGGTTAGGGTTAGGGTTAGGGTTAGGGTTAGGGTTAGGGTTAGGGTTAGGGTTAGGGTTAGGGTTAGGGTTAGGGTTAGGGTTAGGGTTAGGGTTAGGGTTAGGGTTAGGGTTAGGGTTAGGGTTAGGGTTAGGGTTAGGGTTAGGGTTAGGGTTAGGGTTAGGGTTAGGGTTAGGGTTAGGGTTAGGGTTAGGGTTAGGGTTAGGGTTAGGGTTAGGGTTAGGGTTAGGGTTAGGGTTAGGGTTAGGGTTAGGGTTAGGGTTAGGGTTAGGGTTAGGGTTAGGGTTAGGGTTAGGGTTAGGGTTAGGGTTAGGGTTAGGGTTAGGGTTAGGGTTAGGGTTAGGGTTAGGGTTAGGGTTAGGGTTAGGGTTAGGGTTAGGTTAGGGTTAGGGTTAGGGTTAGGGTTAGGGTTAGGGTTAGGGTTAGGGTTAGGGTTAGGGTTAGGGTTAGGGTTAGGGTTAGGGTTAGGGTTAGGGTTAGGGTTAGGGTTAGGGTTAGGGTTAGGGTTAGGGTTAGGGTTAGGGTTAGGGTTAGGGTTAGGGTTAGGGTTAGGGTTAGGGTTAGGGTTAGGGTTAGGGTTAGGGTTAGGGTTAGGGTTAGGGTTAGGGTTAGGGTTAGGGTTAGGGTTAGGGTTAGGGTTAGGGTTAGGGTTAGGGTTAGGGTTAGGGTTAGGGTTAGGGTTAGGGTTAGGGTTAGGGTTAGGGTTAGGGTTAGGGTTAGGGTTAGGGTTAGGGTTAGGGTTAGGGTTAGGGTTAGGGTTAGGGTTAGGGTTAGGGTTAGGGTTAGGGTTAGGGTTAGGGTTAGGGTTAGGGTTAGGGTTAGGGTTAGGGTTAGGGTTAGGGTTAGGGTTAGGGTTAGGGTTAGGGTTAGGGTTAGGGTTAGGGTTAGGGTTAGGGTTAGGGTTAGGGTTAGGGTTAGGGTTAGGGTTAGGGTTAGGGTTAGGTTAGGGTTAGGGTTAGGGTTAGGGTTAGGGTTAGGGTTAGGGTTAGGGTTAGGGTTAGGGTTAGGGTTAGGGTTAGGGTTAGGGTTAGGGTTAGGGTTAGGGTTAGGGTTAGGGTTAGGGTTAGGGTTAGGGTTAGGGTTAGGGTTAGGGTTAGGGTTAGGGTTAGGGTTAGGGTTAGGGTTAGGGTTAGGGTTAGGGTTAGGGTTAGGGTTAGGGTTAGGGTTAGGGTTAGGGTTAGGGTTAGGGTTAGGGTTAGGGTTAGGGTTAGGGTTAGGGTTAGGGTTAGGGTTAGGGTTAGGGTTAGGGTTAGGGTTAGGGTTAGGGTTAGGGTTAGGGTTAGGGTTAGGGTTAGGGTTAGGGTTAGGGTTAGGGTTAGGGTTAGGGTTAGGGTTAGGGTTAGGGTTAGGGTTAGGGTTAGGGTTAGGGTTAGGGTTAGGGTTAGGGTTAGGGTTAGGGTTAGGGTTAGGGTTAGGGTTAGGGTTAGGGTTAGGGTTAGGGTTAGGGTTAGGGTTAGGGTTAGGGTTAGGGTTAGGGTTAGGGTTAGGGTTAGGGTTAGGGTTAGGGTTAGGGTTAGGGTTAGGGTTAGGGTTAGGGTTAGGGGGTTAGGGTTAGGGTTAGGGTTAGGGTTAGGGTTAGGGTTAGGGTTAGGGTTAGGGTTAGGGTTAGGGTTAGGGTTAGGGTTAGGGTTAGGGTTAGGGTTAGGGTTAGGGTTAGGGTTAGGGTTAGGGTTAGGGTTAGGGTTAGGGTTAGGGTTAGGGTTAGGGTTAGGGTTAGGGTTAGGGTTAGGGTTAGGGTTAGGGTTAGGGTTAGGGTTAGGGTTAGGGTTAGGGTTAGGGTTAGGGTTAGGGTTAGGGTTAGGGTTAGGGTTAGGGTTAGGGTTAGGGTTAGGGTTAGGGTTAGGGTTAGGGTTAGGGTTAGGGTTAGGGTTAGGGTTAGGGTTAGGGTTAGGGTTAGGGTTAGGGTTAGGGTTAGGGTTAGGGTTAGGGTTAGGGTTAGGGTTAGGGTTAGGGTTAGGGTTAGGGTTAGGGTTAGGGTTAGGGTTAGGGTTAGGGTTAGGGTTAGGGTTAGGGTTAGGGTTAGGGTTAGGGTTAGGGTTAGGGTTAGGGTTAGGGTTAGGGTTAGGGTTAGGGTTAGGGTTAGGGTTAGGGTTAGGGTTAGGGTTAGGGTTAGGGTTAGGGTTAGGGTTAGGGTTAGGGTTAGGGTTAGGGTTAGGGTTAGGGTTAGGTTAGGGTTAGGGTTAGGGTTAGGGTTAGGGTTAGGGTTAGGGTTAGGGTTAGGGTTAGGGTTAGGGTTAGGGTTAGGGTTAGGGTTAGGGTTAGGGTTAGGGTTAGGGTTAGGGTTAGGGTTAGGGTTAGGGTTAGGGTTAGGGTTAGGGTTAGGGTTAGGGTTAGGGTTAGGGTTAGGGTTAGGGTTAGGGTTAGGGTTAGGGTTAGGGTTAGGGTTAGGGTTAGGGTTAGGGTTAGGGTTAGGGTTAGGGTTAGGGGGTTAGGGTTAGGGTTAGGGTTAGGGTTAGGGTTAGGGTTAGGGTTAGGGTTAGGGTTAGGGTTAGGGTTAGGGTTAGGGTTAGGGTTAGGGTTAGGGTTAGGGTTAGGGTTAGGGTTAGGGTTAGGGTTAGGGTTAGGGTTAGGGTTAGGGTTAGGGTTAGGGTTAGGGTTAGGGTTAGGGTTAGGGTTAGGGTTAGGGTTAGGGTTAGGGTTAGGGTTAGGGTTAGGGTTAGGGTTAGGGTTAGGGTTAGGGTTAGGGTTAGGGTTAGGGTTAGGGTTAGGGTTAGGGTTAGGGTTAGGGTTAGGGTTAGGGTTAGGGTTAGGGTTAGGGTTAGGGTTAGGGTTAGGGTTAGGGTTAGGGTTAGGGTTAGGGGGTTAGGGTTAGGGTTAGGGTTTAGGGTTAGGGTTAGGGTTAGGGTTAGGGTTAGGGTTAGGGTTAGGGTTAGGGTTAGGGTTAGGGTTAGGGTTAGGGTTAGGGTTAGGGTTAGGGTTAGGGTTAGGGTTAGGGTTAGGGTTAGGGTTAGGGTTAGGGTTAGGGTTAGGGTTAGGGTTAGGGTTAGGGTTAGGGTTAGGGTTAGGGTTAGGGTTAGGGTTAGGGTTAGGGTTAGGGTTAGGGTTAGGGTTAGGGTTAGGGTTAGGGTTAGGGTTAGGGTTAGGGTTAGGGTTAGGGTTAGGGTTAGGGTTAGGGTTAGGGTTAGGGTTAGGGTTAGGGTTAGGGTTAGGGTTAGGGTTAGGGTTAGGGTTAGGGTTAGGGTTAGGGTTAGGGTTAGGGTTAGGGTTAGGGTTAGGGTTAGGGTTAGGGTTAGGGTTAGGGTTAGGGTTAGGGTTAGGGTTAGGGTTAGGGTTAGGGTTAGGGTTAGGGTTAGGGTTAGGGTTAGGGTTAGGGTTAGGGTTAGGGTTAGGGTTAGGGTTAGGGTTAGGGTTAGGGTTAGGGTTAGGGTTAGGGTTAGGGTTAGGGTTAGGGTTAGGGTTAGGGTTAGGGTTAGGGTTAGGGTTAGGGTTAGGGTTAGGGTTAGGGTTAGGGTTAGGGTTAGGGTTAGGGTTAGGGTTAGGGTTAGGGTTAGGGTTAGGGTTAGGGTTAGGGTTAGGGTTAGGGTTAGGGTTAGGGTTAGGGTTAGGGTTAGGGTTAGGGTTAGGGTTAGGGTTAGGGTTAGGGTTAGGGTTAGGGTTAGGGTTAGGGTTAGGGTTAGGGTTAGGGTTAGGGTTAGGGTTAGGGTTAGGGTTAGGGTTAGGGTTAGGGTTAGGGTTAGGGTTAGGGTTAGGGTTAGGGTTAGGGTTAGGGTTAGGGTTAGGGTTAGGGTTAGGGTTAGGGTTAGGGTTAGGGTTAGGGTTAGGGTTAGGGTTAGGGTTAGGGTTAGGGTTAGGGTTAGGGTTAGGGTTAGGGTTAGGGTTAGGGTTAGGGTTAGGGTTAGGGTTAGGGTTAGGGTTAGGGTTAGGGTTAGGGTTAGGGTTAGGGTTAGGGTTAGGGTTAGGGTTAGGGTTAGGGTTAGGGTTAGGGTTAGGGTTAGGGTTAGGGTTAGGGTTAGGGTTAGGGTTAGGGTTAGGGTTAGGGTTAGGGTTAGGGTTAGGGTTAGGGTTAGGGTTAGGGTTAGGGTTAGGGTTAGGGTTAGGGTTAGGGTTAGGGTTAGGGTTAGGGTTAGGGTTAGGGTTAGGGTTAGGGTTAGGGTTAGGGTTAGGGTTAGGGTTAGGGTTAGGGTTAGGGTTAGGGTTAGGGTTAGGGTTAGGGTTAGGGTTAGGGTTAGGGTTAGGGTTAGGGTTAGGGTTAGGGTTAGGGTTAGGGTTAGGGTTAGGGTTAGGGTTAGGGTTAGGGTTAGGGTTAGGGTTAGGGTTAGGGTTAGGGTTAGGGTTAGGGTTAGGGTTAGGGTTAGGGTTAGGGTTAGGGTTAGGGTTAGGGTTAGGGTTAGGGTTAGGGTTAGGGTTAGGGTTAGGGTTAGGGTTAGGGTTAGGGTTAGGGTTAGGGTTAGGGTTAGGGTTAGGGTTAGGGTTAGGGTTAGGGTTAGGGTTAGGGTTAGGGTTAGGGTTAGGGTTAGGGTTAGGGTTAGGGTTAGGGTTAGGGTTAGGGTTAGGGTTAGGGTTAGGGTTAGGGTTAGGGTTAGGGTTAGGGTTAGGGTTAGGGTTAGGGTTAGGGTTAGGGTTAGGGTTAGGGTTAGGGTTAGGGTTAGGGTTAGGGTTAGGGTTAGGGTTAGGGTTAGGGTTAGGGTTAGGGTTAGGGTTAGGGTTAGGGTTAGGGTTAGGGTTAGGGTTAGGGTTAGGGTTAGGGTTAGGGTTAGGGTTAGGGTTAGGGTTAGGGTTAGGGTTAGGGTTAGGGTTAGGGTTAGGGTTAGGGTTAGGGTTAGGGTTAGGGTTAGGGTTAGGGTTAGGGTTAGGGTTAGGGTTAGGGTTAGGGTTAGGGTTAGGGTTAGGGTTAGGGTTAGGGTTAGGGTTAGGGTTAGGGTTAGGGTTAGGGTTAGGGTTAGGGTTAGGGTTAGGGTTAGGGTTAGGGTTAGGGTTAGGGTTAGGGTTAGGGGGTTAGGGTTAGGGTTAGGGTTAGGGTTAGGGTTAGGGTTAGGGTTAGGGTTAGGGTTAGGGTTAGGGTTAGGGTTAGGGTTAGGGTTAGGGTTAGGGTTAGGGTTAGGGTTAGGGTTAGGGTTAGGGTTAGGGTTAGGGTTAGGGTTAGGGTTAGGGTTAGGGTTAGGGTTAGGGTTAGGGTTAGGGTTAGGGTTAGGGTTAGGGTTAGGGTTAGGGTTAGGGTTAGGGTTAGGGTTAGGGTTAGGGTTAGGGTTAGGGTTAGGGTTAGGGTTAGGGTTAGGGTTAGGGTTAGGGTTAGGGTTAGGGTTAGGGTTAGGGTTAGGGTTAGGGTTAGGGTTAGGGTTAGGGTTAGGGTTAGGGTTAGGGTTAGGGTTAGGGTTAGGGTTAGGGTTAGGGTTAGGGTTAGGGTTAGGGTTAGGGTTAGGGTTAGGGTTAGGGTTAGGGTTAGGGTTAGGGTTAGGGTTAGGGTTAGGGTTAGGGTTAGGGTTAGGGTTAGGGTTAGGGTTAGGGTTAGGGTTAGGGTTAGGGTTAGGGTTAGGGTTAGGGTTAGGGTTAGGGTTAGGGTTAGGGTTAGGGTTAGGGTTAGGGTTAGGGTTAGGGTTAGGGTTAGGGTTAGGGTTAGGGTTAGGGTTAGGGTTAGGGTTAGGGTTAGGGTTAGGGTTAGGGTTAGGGTTAGGGTTAGGGTTAGGGTTAGGGTTAGGGTTAGGGTTAGGGTTAGGGTTAGGGTTAGGGTTAGGGTTAGGGTTAGGGTTAGGGTTAGGGTTAGGGTTAGGGTTAGGGTTAGGGTTAGGGTTAGGGTTAGGGTTAGGGTTAGGGTTAGGGTTAGGGTTAGGGTTAGGGTTAGGGTTAGGGTTAGGGTTAGGGTTAGGGTTAGGGTTAGGGTTAGGGTTAGGGTTAGGGTTAGGGTTAGGGTTAGGGTTAGGGTTAGGGTTAGGGTTAGGGTTAGGGTTAGGGTTAGGGTTAGGGTTAGGGTTAGGGTTAGGGTTAGGGTTAGGGTTAGGGTTAGGGTTAGGGTTAGGGTTAGGGTTAGGGTTAGGGTTAGGGTTAGGGTTAGGGTTAGGGTTAGGGTTAGGGTTAGGGTTAGGGTTAGGGTTAGGGTTAGGGTTAGGGTTAGGGTTAGGGTTAGGGTTAGGGTTAGGGTTAGGGTTAGGGTTAGGGTTAGGGTTAGGGTTAGGGTTAGGGTTAGGGTTAGGGTTAGGGTTAGGGTTAGGGTTAGGGTTAGGGTTAGGGTTAGGGTTAGGGTTAGGGTTAGGGTTAGGGTTAGGGTTAGGGTTAGGGTTAGGGTTAGGGTTAGGGTTAGGGTTAGGGTTAGGGTTAGGGTTAGGGTTAGGGTTAGGGTTAGGGTTAGGGTTAGGTTAGGGTTAGGGTTAGGGTTAGGGTTAGGGTTAGGGTTAGGGTTAGGGTAGGGTTAGGGTTAGGGTTAGGGTTAGGGTTAGGGTTAGGGTTAGGGTTAGGGTTAGGGTTAGGGTTAGGGTTAGGGTTAGGGTTAGGGTTAGGGTTAGGGTTAGGGTTAGGGTTAGGGTTAGGGTTAGGGTTAGGGTTAGGGTTAGGGTTAGGGTTAGGGTTAGGGTTAGGGTTAGGGTTAGGGTTAGGGTTAGGGTTAGGGTTAGGGTTAGGGTTAGGGTTAGGGTTAGGGTTAGGGTTAGGGTTAGGGTTAGGGTTAGGGTTAGGGTTAGGGTTAGGGTTAGGGTTAGGGTTAGGGTTAGGGTTAGGGTTAGGGTTAGGGTTAGGGTTAGGGTTAGGGTTAGGGTTAGGGTTAGGGTTAGGGTTAGGGTTAGGGTTAGGGTTAGGGTTAGGGTTAGGGTTAGGGTTAGGGTTAGGGTTAGGGTTAGGGTTAGGGTTAGGGTTAGGGTTAGGGTTAGGGTTAGGGTTAGGGTTAGGGTTAGGGTTAGGTTAGGGTTAGGGTTAGGGTTAGGGTTAGGGTTAGGGTTAGGGTTAGGGTTAGGGTTAGGGTTAGGGTAGGGTTAGGGTTAGGGTTAGGGTTAGGGTTAGGGTTAGGGTTAGGGGTTAGGGTTAGGGTTAGGGTTAGGGTTAGGGTTAGGGTTAGGGTTAGGGTTAGGGTTAGGGTTAGGGTTAGGGTTAGGGTTAGGGTTAGGGTTAGGGTTAGGGGTTAGGGTTAGGGTTAGGGTTAGGGTTAGGGTTAGGGTTAGGGTTAGGGTTAGGGTTAGGGTTAGGGTTAGGGTTAGGGTTAGGGTTAGGGTTAGGGTTAGGGTTAGGGTTAGGGTTAGGGTTAGGGTTAGGGTT
>NW_025813825.1:0-118332 GCF_021917145.1 Hypomesus transpacificus | reverse complement strand
GCTAAATCCGATTTTAAGTACAGACCCTCGGAGGTATACTGGTCAAATAAGAGCTGGTCGGACCGAGGTATGACCAGACGAAGCATGGGCAAGAGTTGGCGTTTGCTCGGCGCGTTGAGAATGACTTTGAGGGTTTGAACCAGATCGTAGACATTCCGCTTGGAGTGGTAGACATTGAGGCAGTGGATGAACTGCTCGCGCTCGAAGTCGTCGAGCAGCAGGTTGAGCGCGTTGTGCAGCTTCTTTACGTTGGCGGACAGTGTGCGGGCGCTCGAGGCCAGCGAGTTGGCCGAGGAGGAGTTGAGCGACATACGCTCTAGATCCGTGCTCATCCTAGATGTGCGACCGGGACTCGGAGCCACACTGAAGCGGTGAAAGATCGGACATTAGGGGCGGAGAGCGCTGGGATATGCTCCTTTAAAATGGAGTGTGGCATTGCGATTCCTGGAGGACGTGCAGTCGGGCATTAGCCATATTGGCCGGGTCTGACTGCTGGCTGTATCCAACCGTCTGTATCACCACTCTTTCAGGACGCGGCTTCCAGCAGCGAAGGAAACAACATAAGCTTCAGTTCAGACCCTTTTATAAAAGAGATCCTGTAAAACCGTCATCATACTAATACCGTTCAACAACAAAAAACATTTGAACTTCAGGGAGTCATGCGTAACAAGTGTATGCGTCAAAATAATAAAAAGGAGCATGTAAATTTAGCGTGCATTAAAAAAAAACTCACAACCCTGTTAATACTGCCAGATCAGCGATGGCGACAAAAGCGATGTCTGTGTCATTAGCTGCTGTCTTGTTTTCCTGTATAGAGAGGTCAGGTAGTCCCCGAGCTGTCTCCGGTGTCCGCCGCTATCACATCACAAACAGACGCGAGAAAAGAGCGCATGATGAAATAGTCCCACAAAATTCGTGAACTTCCATCACACAGAGCAGCGCACGGTAGAAGACAACGCACACTTCCCGATGTCCTTGAAATAAGTTCGTTTGGCTAGTGCTTCTATTTGTGACCGAAGTTCATATAGCCTTCTGGAGTTGGCTTAAATGCACCAAGTTCGAGGTTAAAGTGTACAAATAACTTGTAGACATCCAGGTCTGTCTCAAAATCTCGAGTTTAAAATTAGCCTACATATAAAATATCTGTGACCTGGCGTCAAAGTTGCTTGTTGTCTCCTGCGTTGACCTAGACCCTTTCAGGTCTCTCTCTCTTCGAGGGCTTACCGTGCAGATAAAAGCGGCTGTGCCTCGCTCCAGACCGTCACCTACCAGGAAATGACGCAGCCATGTGGAGCGAATACGTTGCCTGGTAACCAATAACACACAGCTCATGGAGGTCGACCGAGTCTCGAGGGACTTATACAGTGCCCTCCAAAAGTATTGGAACAGTGAGGCGAATTCCTTTATTTTTGCTGTAGACTGAAAACATTTGGGCTTGACATCAAATAATGAACGTGAGACCAGAGATCAACGTTTCAGCTTTTATTTCCAGGTATTTACATCAGGATCTGATGCACAACTAAGAAAATATCACATTTTGTTTGAATCCACCCATTTGTCATGTGAGCAAAAGTATTGGAACAGATATACTTAAAACATATTTAAGTGAATAAGACTTAATATTTAGTTGCAAATCCTTTGCTTTCAATAACTGCAGCAAGTCTGTGACCCATTGACGTCACCAAACTTTTGCATTCTTCCTTTTTGATGCTTTCCCAGGCTTTCACTGCAGCCTCTTTCAGTTGTTGTTTGTTTTGTGGGGTTCCTCCCTTCAGTCTCCTCTTAAGCAGGTAAAATGCATGCTCTATAGGGTTTAAGTCTGGAGATTGACTTGGCCAGTCTAATACCTTCCATTTCTTGCCCCTGATAAACTCCTTTGTTGTTTTGGCAGTGTGTTTTGGGTCGTTATCTTGCTGCATGATGAAGGCTCCGCCAATCAGTTTGGTTGCATCTTTCCTTAAATTGGCAGACAAAATGTTTCTGTAGACTTCCGAGTTCATTTTGCTGCTGCCATCATGTGTTACATCCTCAATGAAGATTAATGAGCCCGTCCTAGAAGAAGCCATGCAAGCCCAAGCCATGACATTACCTCCACCGTGTTTCACAGATGAGCTTGTGTGTTTGGGATCATGAGCAGTTCCTTTCTTTCTCCAAACTTTAGCCTTTCCATCACTTTGGTAAAAGTTAATCTTTGTCTCATCAGTCCATAAAACTTTGTCCCAGAATTTTTGAGGTTCATCTCTGTACTTTTTGGCAAATTCCAGCCTGGCCTTCCTATTCTTCTTGCTAATGAGTGGTTTGCATCTTCTGGTGTAGCCCTTGTACTTTTGTTCATGAAGTCTTCTGCGAACAGTAGATAGTGATACCTTCACTCCTGCCATCTGGAGGTTGTTGCTGATCTCACTAACAGTTGTTTTAGGGTCTTTCTTTACAGCTCTCACAATGTTTCTGTCATCAACTGCTGATGTTTTCCTTGGTCTACCTGTTCGACGTCTGTTACTTAGTACACCAGTAGTTTTCTTCTTCTTCAGGACATTCCAAATGGTTGTACTGGCTATGGCCAATGTTTCTGCAATGGCTCTGATTGATTTTCCATCTTCTCTAAGACTCACAATTGCTTGTTTTTCACCCAAAGACAGCGCTCCGGTTTTCATGTTGTTTTTACCTCTGAATACAGTCTGCATAGACAAAACCTATCTTACCCAATCTGAACCTGAGTGTAGACATTCAGTGGTATTTATTGATTGAATAATGTATGTAATAGGACACACCTGGGCAACAAAACACACCTGTCAGTCATATGTTCCAATACTTTTGCTCACGTGACAAATGGGTGGGTTCGAACAAAAAGGTGATATTTTCTAATTTGTGCATCAGATCCTGATGTAAATACCTGGAAATAAAAGCTGAAACGTTGATCTCTGGTTTCACATTCATCGTTTGATGTCAAGCCCAAATGTTTTCAGTCTACAGCAAAAATAAAGGAATTGGCCTCACTGTTCCAATACTTTTGGAGGGCACTGTAGATGGCCTATAGCTGTATGATCGTGTTTTGTGTAATTAGGAGTCTATTATGTAAAGTTTGTAAACTATCCGTGCACACGCGGACGAATATGTCATTGTTTTATTAGTAGTGAGAAGTGAAATTAATCTGCATGTTAAATAAAATCATCAAAGCTTAAATCCATCATTGATTATTGAATAACCATAAATCCGTCCCTGAAATATCTATCATTATAACACTTTTAAATTGAGATTAATATTTCCAACAAAGTAGCCTATCATCAGAACACGATCATTCAAATACTGAGGGGGGAAATATCTAGCCAGACTTGCTCACAGTGGGATTAGAGTTAATAGTGTGTGAGTAAAATATAGTTAATCTGACTGTTTGTGTGTGCGTGTGTGTTTGATACAACAAGAATAACACGGGATTAACCAACTCCATGTTTAGCCTGACCAGTTTAACTGGAGGATGCAGCCTGAGCGTGAGCACTGACTGGGTGAGAACAAACATGGAACCCAGCTTATTCTGTGAACACTACATTTGATCTACAAAACTGTAGATTAAAACAAGAACCACCATTTCAGACAGCATAGAGTCATATATAGTGCTCTCTGGACGGTTATTCTAGATGTTTCGATTATTTTTTCAAAGCTTCTGTGCAGGATAAAGGACATCAAGTCCCTGTCTCCGGAGGGCTGGTAAAAGAGATTGATAGATGTAGTGATTGATGGGTGTAATTAAAGAAGCGATATGGGTGATAACCTCGGTAAAGCGTAGTAAACACTACTACAACACGAACCATCCAGAAGCTGACTGAAACTGAGCGAATACTCTACATTCCACCACAATAAGCACAGCGTAAATAAAAGCGAAGCAATAAATTCGGGCCCCTTTCCTCACAGCACCAGCAGAGCTAATGGCTCTGGCTATCAGCTGGATTTTCAATTTATACAGGAGACTGCGGCTCTTCGTTGTGATGTGCGGGACAGACGAATCCATATCCTTATAGTTCATCCTGACAATTACAGCTGTAATTTATGGTTGTGTGAGCTCACACAACTGTGAGGTGCAAAATACGATCCCACTGATACGTATGGTGTGCGCGTGTGTGAGAGAGTTGAGCGACAGAAAGATAGAGAAATATATATCCAGTTGTCTGTCAATGAGAGAAAGAGAGAGAGAGAGAGAGAGAGAGAGAGAGACTGAAGGGAAATGAAGGGGAAGCGGCCGAGAGAAAGCGGAGCTGCCAGAAAGAGATCTCGCATCGACATTATGACACCTTCAAACTGTCACTTGTAGCCTACCGGAGTAGACTGAGAGTAGACTGAGAACGAGGCGAGGCACCAAGGGCATAAGTGATTTATCCAATAGGTTTAGCAGCACATGACTCAGGAGTGAATCATTGCGGGTGTGCATGTAATGGACGTGGTCTTACAAGTTCCGTTAGAGATATACGGCCTACTGTCCGCTCCGAACGGGAGTCGAACTCACCACCTCTGACTTCCCAAGCGCCACCACTACCAACTACGCCAACGAAAAGTTAGCAATCTGTTGACGCGGGTGGCATATTAAATACTTGAGGAGTGAGTTTCACCACACACCTGCTACATGCACATGACCTGTTTGTCTCTACTCTTGCTGTATGATTGTGTCAAACCTCTGGTCTGCAACTCTGTGTGTCAACTCTCTGGAAGAGGGGAGCCTTCACTGAACGGCTCATCCCAAGGTTTTTTTTGGTTCAAACCATTCTCTCTTGATTTTCGTGGGAATTTTCCTTGAGGGTTTAGGTTGGTTTATTTGCAGTTCTATAGGCGTAGGCCTATGTCAAACCCTCTGTGACATTGAATCCGAAAATGCTTGGTCAAATAAAATTTGATTTGAAACAGTGTGCCTGTCCTGCCATTAAGGTTTCATTTCGGTAATGGGTACGAGATCAAGCCATAAATAACTAATTTTATCGTATAAAATGCCACAGGGTGGCTAGCTGCACAATTTTAACGAGTAATTAAACTACAATAATGAATCGACAAAAACTTAAAGACCAAAATGAGTTCAAATAGCTGAACAGGCAGTTAAAATGGGAGATAGTTTTAAATCACTGTAGAACTCTAAGTCTATCCTCCATTTTAGGTTACTTTCCCAGGAGAGGTAATATCATTTGCATTCCATAGGATGCTAAATTAAAAGATAGGCATCTGCTGAGTTCTATAGCGAAAGTTCTACCCCCCCCCCCCCCCTCCCCCCTCCCTCCAATCAACACTATGGGGATTTGCATCCCTGTTAAGCTTTAGATAACAGGTGGTTTAATTTACTCCAGTTTGTGGATACCATTCCAGTGTGGTGTGGAGATAAAATACCGGGCTGTCACCTTCATCTTCAGATTGAAATGTATTGGAGTTCCCTGTCTGTCGGACGTTTAGATCCAGATAACTGTCTGTCAGACAGGCACAGCAGCCCACAGCGGATCTCCTACATGGTCAAACTGTAGCTGGCTTGATTCCACTCCAATCAAGCCAGACATCTTTTTAACACTAACAGCTGCTTTGCGTTTTGTAATGCTGTTTAATCAAAGATGTGAAGGTAGGTTTCACCATCTTATCTTACAAGTAAATGTTTACAAGCAGAATGGAAGAAAAACCCAACAGGAACTGGGATTAGCTCTGTGGTTATAGCATTTGACTGCAGATCAAGGTTCAAATCATCCACCCCCGCTGCTTGGTTAAGTGTCTGCTAAATTAACACATTATTATTTATCACGATGGAGCTTTGTGGAATGAATAGAATAACTCCAAGACCTGACGAAAACCAGGTGAGTTACTCTGCAGAATTCCTCTCCTTGTATACTGTCGCTGCTGTCTGCAAACATGTCTTTGTAATGAAAAGGGTTCTTCTGCCTCATTCTCCAGACTAAGTATCTAATTTTCCAGGTGAGCAGCTCCCAAGTGGCGTAGTCTTCTCAGTTCACATCCAAAAGGAGACCAGAAAGACAAACCGTTGGTAAATATCTACAACAAAGGTATAACTCCACTGGGTTCTGTGGGTAGAGACCGATAAATCATTGATTTACGCCCAGACCAATTGCATGTCAGTGGACAGTACGAAGCAGGTAGACTGTTTTCACTCCAAGGCAGACACACACACACCCAACCTAACGAGAAGCGAGATCCTGTGCCATTTTCTCATTATGACTCGGCTGTTACTCTACTCTGATAGGCTTCCTATTAATCCTGCAGCTCAGGGAGGGAGTAGTAAACTCCCCTCCTGGAGCTCATCCCTCCACAGAGGAAGTCTGACAGGCTCCCAGACCGTCTCCACAGGCCGTGTGTCTGGACCGAAACACGGCCGCAGCGATGCTGCTTTGGCCCTGTCGCCTCCAGGCTGCCCAAGCTGCTTTCGTCTC
Organism: Hypomesus transpacificus; assembly: GCF_021917145.1. Taxonomy (NCBI): domain Eukaryota; kingdom Metazoa; phylum Chordata; class Actinopteri; order Osmeriformes; family Osmeridae; genus Hypomesus; species Hypomesus transpacificus. The sequence goes on along the minus strand of NW_025813825.1, from coordinate 111,925 downwards.
TGGTTTCCTGTCCCGTTTCCTGTCCTTTCTTCCACTCTGCTTGCCTTCTTTAATCTCTCATCTGAGGGACACCATCGGGCCCCTCAGCGGGCCCCCCGTGGGCCTGCACCTGTCAGTCCTCTGATGGATCACCCTGCTGGTCGCCCCGGTGGGAACCAAGGTCTCTGCTCAGAAGGGTTTAAGGCCTCCGAAGAGCCCTCGCCCTGCTCTAGACGTGCATCATCCCACACCAGGGATGGGGTGAAGGGGAAGAGGAGGAGGAGGGGAAGAGGGAGGAGGGTCTACAGTTAGAGGAGGAGTAAGAAGAGAAGAAAGAGGAGGAGGCGGAGGGAAAGAGGGTCTACAGTTTGAGGAGGAGTAAGAAGAGAAGAAAGAGGAGGAGGAGGAGGGGAAGAGGAGGAGGGTCTACAGTTAGAGGAGGAGTAAGAAGAGAAGAAAGAGGAGGAGGAGAAGGGGAAGAGGAGGAGGAGGGTCTACAGTTAGAGGAGGAGTAAGAAGGGAAGAAAGAGGAGGAGGAGAAGGGGAAGAGGAGGAGGGTCTACAGTTAGAGGAGGAGTAAGAAGAGAAGAAAGAGGAGGAGGAGGAGGAGGGGAAGAGGAGGAGGGTCTACAGTTAGAGGAGGAGTAAGAAGAGAAGAAAGAGGAGGAGGAGAAGGGGAAGAGGAGGAGGGTCTACAGTTAGAGGAGGAGTAAGAAGAGAAGAAAGAGGAGGAGGAGGAGGAGGGGAAGAGGAGGAGGGTCTACAGTTAGAGGAGGAGTAAGAAGAGAAGAAAGAGGAGGAGGAGGAGGGGAAGAGGAGGAGGGAGGACAAGGTGAAAAGAGAAGAATGGAGGCAATCAAAGGTCGGCACGTGAACTTTGATGGTGAAAGTTATATACAATTTTCAAATATATTTACACCGTAATATGCTGAGATAACTCAGAAAATCTTTCTGAACTATATTTCTCAGGCAAGGGGCTGATGATAGCTGGAGGGCTGTGTTTCAAAACCTCCAGACTACTCCAAGTGAACCACAGAGCGAGAGAGATTGAGGAGAAAGAGGAGAACAAGACAAAAGAGAGCATGAAAGAGAGATAGACTAATACAGAAGTCAGAGGGTAGCTTGTCCCATGAGCCCACCCCCAGTCCACCACTCAAAGATACAATCTCTCAAGTTATTACTCTTTGCTCTTTGACGAGGCCCAATAACCTGAATCTCCAAGACCTCAGTTTAGCCATGAGGGTGGGGTTTTCCCTATGCTGGGACGCCGAAAGCCAGTCCAATACCTGTAAAGTGTTCCAATTGAATCCAGGGAGGTTCCCATGGCTGCTTGTCCCAGGTGGTTATCCCAGGATGGTTCAGCCCCCTTCTTGGTCTCTGTGGTTGGTTGGTAGGTAATACAGACAGACAGACAGACATATGGATGGATGGATGGGGAAATAGAGGGATAGAGATATAGATGGATAGACAGACAGATCTACCCACCTAAACCTCTTTCAAACAGAACAAAGGATAAAATGAGCTGATTTCACAGCATCCACATGCCACAAACAAAGGGTTAACTTGTCCAACTGCACCAGGAAATTGCACCAGACTGGAAATCACTTGAGTGGTTTTACATTGGCAGAGGAGCTGTGGTGCTGGGGCCTCGTAACCATCCTAGCGAGGCAGCAGAGTGCTCCTGTGAGCGTGCTACTCTAAACAGACTCCCATGCTGCAAGCCGGGAGATAAAGGCAGACAGACAGATGTTCAGGACGGCATTGTCTCCACAGACAGGTCTAACCACCCTGCTGTACGCCAGCAGAACAGCTCCCCTGGAACAGCTCTGCTCTGAAACAAAAGAGCTGAATACTTGGAAATGATGGGACACCAGCCCTTTACTTTGTCGTCCCCAGACCCAACACCACCCCAGTCCTCCCCTGACCCGGACACATCCCCCCCTGTCCTCCTCTGACCCGGACACATCCCCCCTGTCCTCCCCTGACCCAGACGCATCCCCCTGTCCTCCCCTGACCCAGACACATCCCCCTGTCCTCCCCTGACCCAGACACATCCCCCCTGTCCTCCCCTGACCCAGACACATCCCCCCTGTCCTCCCCTGACCCGGACACATCCCCCCTGTCCTCCCCTGACCCAGACACATCCCCCTGTCCTCCCCTGACACAGACACATCCCCCCTGTCCTCCCCTGACACATCCTCCTGTCCTCCCCTGACCCAGACACATCCCCCCTGTCCTCCCCTGACCCAGACACATCCCCCCCTGTCCTCCCCTGACCCAGACACATCCCCCTGTCCTCCCCTGACACATCCCCCTGTCCTCCCCTGACCCAGACACATCCCCCTGTCCTCCCCTGACCCAGACACATCCCCCCTGTCCTCCCCTGACCCAGACACATCCCCCCTGTCCTCCCCTGACCCAGACACATCCCCCCTGTCCTCCCCTGACCCAGACACATCCCCCCTGTCCTCCCCTGACCCAGACACATCCCCCCTGTCCTCCCCTGACACATCCCCCTGTCCTCCCCTGACCCAGACACATCCCCCCTGTCCTCCCCTGACCCTGACACATCCCCCCTGTCCTCCCCTGACCCGGACACATCCCCCCTGTCCTCCCCTGACCCAGACACATCCCCCTGTCTTCCCCTGACTCAGACACATCCCCCCTGTCCTCCCCTGACCCAGACACATCCCCCCTGTCCTCCCCTGACCCAGACACATCCCCCTGTCCTCCCCTGACTCAGACACATCCCCCCTGTCCTCCCCTGACCTAGACACATCCCCCCTGTCCTCCCCTGACCCAGACACATCCCCCCTGTCCTCCCCTGACCCAGACACATCCCCCCTGTCCTCCCCTGACCCAGACACATCCCCCCTGTCCTCCCCTGACCTAGACACATCCCCCCTGTCCTCCCCTGACCCAGACACATCCCCCCTGTCCTCCCCTGACCCAGACACATCCCCCCTGTCCTCCCCTGACCCAGACACATCCCCCCCTGTCCTCCCCTGACCCAGACACATCCCCCCTGTCCTCCCCTGACCCAGACACATCCCCCCTGTCCTCCCCTGACCCAGACACATCCCCCTGTCCTCCCCTGACCCAGACACATCCCCCTGTCCTCCCCTGACCCAGACACATCCCCCCCTGTCCTCCCCTGACCCAGACACATCCCCCCTGTCCTCCCCTGACCCAGACACATCCCCCCTGTCCTCCCCTGACCCAGACACATCCCCCCTGTCCTCCCCTGACCCAGACACATCCCCCCTGTCCTCCCCTGACCCAGACACATCCCCCCTGTCCTCCCCTGACCCAGACACATCCCCCCTGTCCTCCCCTGACCCAGACACATCCCCCCTGTCCTCCCCTGACCCAGACACATCCCCCCTGTCCTCCCCTGACCCAGACACATCCCCCCTGTCCTCCCCTGACCCAGACACATCCCCCCTGTCCTCCCCTGACCCAGACACATCCCCCCTGTCCTCCCCTGACCCAGACACATCCCCCCTGTCCTCCCCTGACCCAGACACATGACCCCCCCCTGTCCTCCCCTGACCCAGACACATCCCCCCTGTCCTCCCCTGACCCAGACACATCCCCCCCTGTCCTCCCCTGACCCAGACACATCCCCCCTGTCCTCCCCTGACCCAGACACATCCCCCCCTGTCCTCCCCTGACCCAGACACATCCCCCCTGTCCTCCCCTGACACATCCCCCTGTCCTCCCCTGACCCAGACACATCCCCCTGTCCTCCCCTGACCCAGACACATCCCCCCTGTCCTCTCCTGACCCAGACACATCCCTGCTGACCTTTCCTGAAGATCTGATCAAAATGAACCTGTGTGGCTAAATCTGGCACATTCACATAATGGACTCTTAAGTCCCTTCTTAAACAAACATTAACATAGTTCAAGGAACGTTCTGTCTCTACTTCACAGAGGACTGTGAAGAGCATACGTTACTGCCCACAGCACTTGTGTGCAGTCGTATCACCTTGTCTGTCTGCGTGCGCTCTTCTGGTAGTTTGTCCCTCCCACGTCAGACTGGACGTCAGGCAGAACCCAGACGTACATCACAGTGTTGTGGAGGCAGACAGGTCGCAGAGGTTCCTGTCTGCAAGCCACAAGTTGTCCAATGTCGTTAGGCGTAAGAGTTGAACGAGTCCCTTGCCGAATCCACGACAGACCAATCCCTGACGGTAGCTGACAGGGAACGCACCAATGACAGATGATGTTTTAAAGGTTCTTCGTTCCACAAGGCTCAGTCTCCTAATCCCAGGGGAACAGAGTCTGAACAGATCAGAAAATGTGTCGGTCATATCGAAACCCATACGTCCATCAGACGAGAGAAACATATCTGACATAAATATAGGCCTACCAGTAGGCTACATTTAAATAAAAAACAGCTACCGCCATTTTGTTTCTGCTGCCCCCTGGTGAGCAAAGAAAGTATACAATTAATCATACGCAAAATCTAAGCGATTATTTACAGATCAAGGCTCACTAATGATTACTAACATTCAAATTGCTGGAAGGATACACCACATTAATAGTAATTCAAATTGCATTGGCAGTGATTCCATTAAGATAATGGGTTGGATAACTGTTGAGTGAATTAACACATTTCTACAAGAATGTTTGACCTGACATACTGAGAAGTGATAGTAATGTTAGTCTGGACTAGAACCTACAGTAATTAGTCCATTTCCTGGAGCGCTAACCACACGAGTCAGTAAAAATAATTCCCCGACCAGTGATTGGGACTGATTAACATGCAGCCTGACTTCCGATGGGCTAATCGATTTCCATTAACATGACAGAAAACACAGAATAATCTACATGGGGAAAAGCCAACAAGGTAGATCAATGACTACGTTTAAAATCTTTATTGTTGATTTACATGGCAGGATGATTGACATTACTCGCACGGAGTTTCACAGAAGCGGCATCTTACTTACAAAAAGCAGCATGAACATTATACAGGCCATGGTATTCCAAAGTCTTACAAAAGTCTTTGAAAGCTGCAAGGAATCAACAAAGTCCTTCCCTTTCACCACAAGCCAAATCCGATAAACTAATCAATGCCTTCAGGTAATCTTAGTGCTTAATTGTCTGGGGAAAATGGATACGCGTTCTCTAAATTGTTCAACTCAGCGCAAGAAAACAAACGGTAGACTATTGATCGTTTCTGTGGCACTTTGTTGACAGGGTCACATAAGAACTTTCTAAGAACCGAAGGCTTCACTGAAAGAAAAAAATAACATTGAAATGCATATTGTGGAGTGGTTAATACCTTTTAAACGTGGCTAATTTAGTGTGAGCGTTATCACCTCCAATATTAATCCATTTCTGTCCAGCATGCGTCTTCATTAGTGCAAGGCCTATACTTCATTTCATTCTTACAAAGAAACCAAAGGATCGTATGCTAGTGGTGGTTAAGCTTCGATAAAGGCAAGAAGCTGAATCCGACAAGTTACAGTAGCCTATCCTGCTCTGTTAAACCGGAATACCCCTCAAGTGTATTTTGAACGACGCGCATAATAACGACTCGTTTTCTACACGTCTAGCTTCTCATTCTTCTTCCGCCTGAAGAACTTGCAGAAAAACGCTGTCTTGAATAATGGATGGCGTTAAAAGGCTGAGCTGGGTGGAGCTGATTGAGACAAGAGAGGCAATTGCAGAGAGGCCGTTTGCTTATCTGTGCGAGGGCCCTTCGAAGATCCTCTCATCACGGCTCGGAAGGCACCGGAAAGACATCTAACGGGCCAGAAAGGTACGCTAACACAGCCGTGGACGTGAATACATGTTCAGAGCCATGGTCTGGGGACGTTTAATATTGAAATCCTGATTTTTTTTTTTTTTAAGTTTTTTGACGGTTTCTGTACAATTGATCCCAGACTATTTGGGGGAACGACTCCCTCCGAGGCTTACGGCATCAAAGTAAAGCTTTGTTGATGTATACTAGCCGAACTAGGTTTTACATCCTAATGGCATCTTTGAAACTAACAGCAGCTGATCGACTACTGTAAGCCTACAGTAGAAATATTATCGTTAAAACAGCTTTCATAAGTAAGTGAGTAGGTATAAGCAGTTATTGTTGCCGTGTCTTATGGCTTTCAAATCAGGGGCGATTCTAGTCCTTTAGGGGTGCTCAGCCCCCAATGAGAATGGGACATGAATACAGTGCCTTGCAAAAGTGCTTAACCCCTCTGCTAATAAATCCATAATTTCACTGGATAACAATTAATTCATTTGTGTATTATTATTTAAAATATAGAACGAATGAAAAAACTAAGGATGTCCCTTTCTTCATGACCCGGCATCAAATGATAATAAACAATCATTTTTATTTTTTATTATTATTATTTTTAGGGGTGCTAAAATGAAATTTAGGGGTTAGGGGTTAGCACCCCTAAAAAGGGTCTAAAATCGCCACTGTATCAAATGTAGCTTGCACATCTCAAAGCATTGCCTAACCTCAGGTAAAACACAAGTCAGTGAATTTCATCAATTTAAATAAGAATGGCCATTAAATATCTACACTTAATCGACAAAACCCCTCACAGCCCCAAACCCACTTCAAAAATAGCAAGACACTGCCGAAAGTGATTTTCAAAAAAGATTCACCAATAATCTACGCATCTAGTCATCAAGTGCCTTCTTGGTTCTGGCTGTCAGAAGATGAGTAAGTAGACCTGTTTTCCAGTCGAATCGTTTCATTCAAGCACATTAAACATTTTCCCCGAAACCACAACCAGTTCATCAAGGCTTCTAACAAACAGAAAACCCCATAAACCACGCATCCCTCACGCTGAGGCAGTTGTGTCGAACGTTCGGACAGAATTATACATGGCGCGAAGCTCGTTCGCTTGGCTGAATTATGCACGTGGACGCTGTCGGCAGAGTTCGCACTCCAACCACACCATTAAATATTAACTTGTTGTTTTTTAGTCTTTCAGTTTGTCTCTTCATTACTGAGGATACATGGAAGCTTCAATTAATTTCCCATTCACAGAAAATGCATTACAGAACAACTTAAAGGGTCCACCCTCCCCCGGAGATCCTGAAACAGGAGAACTCAATATTCATAGAAAAAGGACACACCCGCCTTAAAAAATAAATAGCTGTCATTGTTAGCAGTGTGGTCCTGATTTCCAAACAGACAAAGGACATTAGGTTTGCAGCTCCATAATCGGAAGCCTTTACTGTAAGTCTACAGCAGGTATAATCAACTCTTATGATCAGTGACTTCCCTTTCCCTAGTCACACAAACTAGACAATAAATCCTCCCTTTCCCAAGGCGTTCCGTCCTTAATGCTTGTTTCTCCCATTGTTACACTGCTGTTGGACCTTCTCATGGATGGTAGAGCTTATTAGTGGCACGATGCCAGAGCAGGAGTCCGACCTTCAGGCCTCCTTCATGTTATGGCGCGTAGCGTGGGAACAGCAAAGGTCCAGAGAACTCCTTTTCCAAATGTACAAAAGGACTGTGCGACAGAGACCAGCTCTGCGTGGTTTTCCTGCTGCGTTTGGCTCCTTCCAGTAGACAAAGTCAAAGACAGTTAAAAATATACAGAGGGCTAAAGAAGGCTAGTGAACGGCTGACCTGACCTACAACTCCTCAAGACATGGAGCGAGTGACTTGTAGACCTTGTGGAGCTGTCTATCTGTCACAAACCGGCAGATCATATTTTTTCTATTGCAGAAGTCTCCAGATGGAATCAGGCCCCAGACCGAATCAAATGTTGTTTTTAAAGCTGTTGATTGCTCGACAGGAAGAGCCCCCAGAATGCCGAGCGGCTCGATGGGGGGGCTGACTCCCGTGTCTCAGGGAGCGGAGGGCCAGATGGGGAGGGGGTGGGCCTCGGTGTTGAACACGTACTTGTCCAGGCTAAGGAGGTCCGGTTCGTCTGAGAAGAGCAGATAAAAGTACTTGAGGGTCTCTCCCAGGAAGAAGCTCTCCATCTTGTCCCTGGGCCCCGGGTTCACGGGGTCACGCACGTTGTTGATGGAGGTGTAGCCCCCGCTGGGAACCTGGGGGGGGGGTAGGTGTGTTACGGTTTGGGGGGTAGGGTTAGGGTTTGGGGGGTAGGGTTAGGTCGGTAAGACAGACAACACACATTTGGAATCTTGGTTAGTCAAGAGTGGATGGGTACAAACACACTGCTACACAAGATGACACCCATTCCTACTCTTGGAATCTCAGCTACAATAAGAACAGTGTGAGACGAGTCGATGGGTTTAAGCGCGGTACGAAAAGTGCATTTAAAAGCCTTCTTCCCGTTCGCCTGGGGAATGGGGGAAGGGGGGTTCTGTGTGGGACTGACCCGGGTGTACTTGTTGAAGCTCTGGAGGATGTCCCAGCCCCAGTCGCGGTACTTGCTGTCCTGAGTGAAGCGGTGCAGGTAAAACAGGCTCTCCACAGTCTCCGGACGCAGGAGGTTGTGTCTGTCAGCAGGCTGGGAGGGACAGAGCCAGATTAGCACTGAAACGCTGACCCCAACACACCCCAACACACCCCAACACACCCCAACACACAGACTTCACTTCCCCTTTGTGTTTAATTCATTTGATACGAATATGATACAGAAATGATAGTCTCTGATATCGAAAACCGAGCTGAAAATCTGACAAGAAGTATTCAGCGAGATAGTTTAACATTGGGAATTACATCCTTGGGGATGGGGGGGGGGCTTAGAGAGAGATACAACATCTGATGTTCTCAGCAAGAGTTTGCTTTGAAACTCGCACCACACAAACACAGATAAGAGCCAAATCTAGTTTAATTAGGGCGAGCAACGAAGCCAGCCAAGCAGAATCATCGACACCACGAGAAGCTGTCTTCCAGAATCCGTCAGCCACGTGCACGCACACATCCGCCACGTGAACACACACATCCGCCACGTGAACACACACACATCCTCCACGTGCACACACACATCCTCCACGTGCACACACACATCCGCCACGTGCACACACACATCCGCCACGTGCACACACACATCCTCCACGTGCACACACACATCCGCCACGTGCACACACACATCCGCCACGTGCACGCACACATCCGCCCACGTGCACACACACATCCTCCACGTGCACGCACACATCCTCCACGTGCACACACACATCCTCCACGTGCACACACACATCCGCCACGTGCACGGCCGAGTCGGTAGGCCTCACCTTGACGTCCAGCTCGCGGCCGTCGTGGGGCTGCATGTTGAAGTGGGCGATCTCAGGGCTCAGGCCCGTCTCCATCTGAACGTACATCTGGTGGCAGGTCTCCATCAGCTGCAGGGCCAGCTCCATGTGCTCTGCGGGCAGCCCGTTGTGAGCGCCCAGAGCCAGCGTTCCTGGGAGGAAGCACACCAGGTGGTCCTGGGGGGGGGAGTTTGAAACTAATGTTTTTGTCTTTATTTTATTATTTTCAAATAGCTTCAAAAAAACTTTTGGGTGATGTTAAGTTAAATTCTTTTTTTGAAAATAAGTAAAAAATAAATGTAAAAAGTTGCATCATTGATAAGATGAGGACTATTGTACTCTGCTTTGCTTTAATCTACTCAATTTTAAGCTTCTCTGTTCTGTCCTTAAGATGCAGTGTGTGTGTATAGACCGTGTGTGTATAGACCGTGTGTGTGTGTGCGTATGTTTGCTTCTCACCATCTTGGGGTTGAATCGGTTTTGGGACATCTCCCCTACGAAGGTCATTCTGCTGGGTCCAGTCTGTTTAAGAAGGTGTTTCTTCACCCCTTCCACCGCCTGCAGGTAGTCCTCCAACAGGCTGCACACACACACACATTTTTCCACCCCCAACTGCTCCTCAACTCTGGACACTAGTCAGGTGAAGTGCATGCTGTTTCTGCTTACTCATTCTCTGTCTTGCCTCCCTGGATCCACTGCTTGAGCAGGTACTCGTAGTAGCTGTCTGCCCGCGCGCCCAGCGTGAACGCCCCTTTATGGGTGAACTGGCCACTGTTGGTGTTGATGAACATGGGCACCAGACCATCGCGTTTCCCTGGCAGCTTGTGGACAAGCCTCATCACCTCGTTCACCACCTCCTGGTGGAGGGAGAAGGGGAAGCGGTTACTACCCTTCAGCCGGCTCACCGCACCGGTACAGTTGACATTTAATTGCCTTGAAACTCTTTGACATGAATTTGAAAGGGTCATTTCAAACGACATGCTGTATACAGTTCTTAGCAAGAACTGCAACTGATGGTCTACCCTAATCCTCCAAAATTATTATTTTCTTTGCCAGGGGCATAGGTTTGTTTTCAAAAGTGGGTGGGACAGCTTTTATAATTTTTTTACTGAGGATGTGAAGGTTAAATATAATTTTCAGAATATATAAAGAATGTGGGGACTTCAATGAGATCAAACGTTGATGTCAACAAGAGCTGCGCTCCACAGCGCCCCCTCCCTCCCGCTGGCCAGACCTGGTACTGCGGGTCCTGGGTGAGGCGGCTGAGCTCTCGGAACTCCAGCTGGACGCTGGTCACCTCGGCAACCGTGCTGTCGGACGTCCAGCGGGGCGGATGGGCCGAGCCCTTCCCCAGGTTCACGTCAGAGAAGGGGATCTTGGAGGGGGTCTTGAAGGCAGGCATCAGTCTGGTGCCGATGTCTGTCTGGAGGAGGTGGAGACAAAAGGGATGGATTGAGTTTGTTTAATGGATATGTGACTATGTTCTTTTGGGTTCTTCCTATCCTTGATTGTATTTTTTAAACATTGCTTCTTTTTTTTTATCAATTACATTTACTTTATAGTTACGCATTTAGCAGATGCTTTTATCCAAAGCGACTTCCAAGAGAGAGTTTTACAAAAGTGCATAGGTTACTTATCATAACAACGAGAGAGCCCCAAACATTGCGGGTAGCCCAAACATGAAGCATACTTTGTGAAACCAAATAAGTACCAAAGGGAAGAACAATAACAGCATGTAGTTAGACAAGTTATAATTAAACAGCAAGAACTCCAAAAGTGCAAGAGTGTACCTGTGGAAAAAGCACACACACAATTCATGTTTTCATCACCTCACTGAGAAGTTCTCATCCCCCCCTTACTTCCTGTTTCTATGTCGTGTCCATGGAAGCAGCAGCCTAGACTACAGCATGCCATAGAGGCCGTGTGTGTGTGTGTGTGTGTGTGGGTGTGTGGCAGTCGGCATGCCTCTGACTCACCGCCTTGTCGAGGAACAGCTGGTCTCCGGTCAGGTGGTACGTGCTGAGCAGGCCTCCCAAGATGCGGATGGTGCTCTCAAACAGGTTCACGTCCACATCCTTGGAGAAGGACAGCTCTGTCTCCACCCACTTCCTGGCCTCCGCAAACTCTGTGTGACGACGCGAGAGGGGGAGGAAAGCAGGAAGAGAGGAAAGAATGGAAATGTTATCTGTAGAGATGCCGAGGGCGAAGAAATGTGCTGCGATACTTGCTCTTTGTCTCTGTATAAATGCTAATCTGCTGAGAGGGGTGGAGGTCGTTATCGGGCAAGGAATGAACTGATGGTTAAGAACAGCTGAACAAAGTTTGTTTGTAATGTCAACTGCATGCGTCCTCTATTGTCTAACACAATCCCTCCCCTGTAAGACAGGAGGTCACTGTGAGGTGGAAGCGTCGCTGGGGGGGAGAGGGTTAGGGAGGTGGAAGTCTCGCTAGGGGGGAGAGGGTTAGGGAGGTGGAAGTCTCGCTAGGGGGGAGAGGGTTAGGGAGGTGGAAGTCTCGCTAGGGGGGGAGAGGGTTAGGGAGGTGGAAGTCTCGCTAGGGGGGGAGAGGGTTAGGGAGGTGGAAGTCTCGCTAGGGGGGGAGAGGGTTAGGGAGGTGGAAGTCTCGCTAGGGGGGAGAGGGAAGTCTCGCTGGGGGGGGGAGGGTTAGGGAGGTGGAAGTCTCGCTAGGGGGGAGAGGGTTAGGGAAGTGGAAGTGTAGCTAGGGGGGGGAGGGTTAGGGAGGTGGAAGTCTCGCTGGGGGGGAGAGGGTTAGGGAGGTGGAAGTCTCGCTGGGGGGGGAGAGGGTTAGGGAGGTGGAAGTCTCGCTGGGGGGGGAGAGGGTTAGGGAGGTGGAGGCGTAGCAGAGCAGCCTGGGCCGTACCCTCCTTCAGCCCCAGGATCCACATGGTGTCCAGGGCGTCGATCAGCGTCAGACCCAGACCGAACCACTCCGACTTGGACAGGGGCTTCAGCTCGTCGTGGCCCCAGGCAAACTCCTTGTAGCCCTTCCAAGCGTGCGTGAAGGCCTCTCGCACAACCTCCAGCCTGTCTACGGAACTCATGGAAACTACACACACACACACAGGCGTGTGTGAGGGTGTGTGAGGCGTGTGTGAGGGTCTGTGTGAGGGTGTGTGTGAGGGTGTGTGAGGGTGTGTGAGGCGTGTGTGAGGGTGTGGGAGGGTGTGTGAGGCGTGTGTGTGAGGCGTGTGTGTGAGGCGTGTGTGAGGGTGTGTGAGGCGTGTGTGAGGGTGTGGGAGGGTGTGTGAGGCGTGTGTGAGGGTGTGGGTGAGGGTGTGGGTGAGGGTGTGTGAGGGTGTGTGAGGCGTGTGTGAGGGTGTGTGAGGCGTGTGTGAGGGTGTGTGTGAGGCGTGTGTGAGGGTGTGTGAGGCGTGTGGGAGGGTGTGTGAGGCGTGTGTGAGGGTGTGTGAGGCGTGTGAGGGTGTGTGAGGCGTGTGTGAGGCGTGTGTGAGGCGTGTGTGAGGGTGTGTGAGGCGTGTGTGAGGGTGTGTGAGGAGTGCGTGAGGGTGTGTGTGAGGGTGTGTGAGGCGTGTGGGAGGGAGTGGGAGGGTGTGTGAGGCGTGTGTGAGGGTGTGTGAGGCGTGTGTGAGGGTGTGTGAGGCGTGTGTGAGGCGTGTGTGAGGCGTGTGTGAGGGTGTGTGAGGCGTGTGTGAGGGTGTGTGAGGCGTGTGTGAGGGCGTGTGTGAGGGTGTGTGAGGCGTGTGTGAGGGTGTGGGAGGGTGTGTGAGGCGTGTGTGAGGGTGTGTGAGGCGTGTGTGAGGCGTGTGTGAGGGTGTGTGAGGCGTGTGTGAGGGTGTGTGAGGGTGTGTGAGGCGTGTGTGAGGCGTGTGTGAGGCGTGTGTGAGGGTGTGTGAGGCGTGTGTGAGGGTGTGTGAGGGTGTGTGAGGGTGTGTGAGGGTGTGTGTGAGGGTGTGTGAGGGTGTGTGAGGCGTGTGTGAGGGTGTGTGAGGCGTGTGTGAGGGTGTGGGAGGGTGTGTGAGGGTGTGAGAGCGGACCTGGCTCCAGGGGACTGGCGTCCCTGGCGTCCCCGGGGGAGGCAGGGACGTCTCTCTCATTAGGGGAGGGAGGGGCCTCCGTACCCTGGTCCGCCTCGATCATGGCCCCTCTCCAGCTACGCACACCAGACACACACAAGCGCTTAACAAAGACCATCCACCTTGTCTTATTATAGGCTATACTGTAGCTACAATTAAACCACATCATCATATTTTCCACACATACCTGCATTGCTATTAACAGTTGCCCCCTCCCCTCCTTGTACACTGCTTTGGAAACAAACGTCCACTAAATTAATCCGGTATTTTTAAATGCCCACCTGACAAGTTGTTTATCTCCCTTGTCCTCTTCCACCTCCTCAGTGTTCCCAGGAGGCTGTGGCTGCTCCCTGGGCAGCAGCTCTGAGGCGTTCCCCGCCCTATGCTGCCTCTGCTGGCTGGGAGGGCCTCTCTTGTTCGGGAACGGCCTCTTCTGGAAAACGACATGGTGGGTCACGATCGGCGATTGATTTGAGTATTAAAACCGTCGTAATGAAGCACATTATAGTTTAAATCTGAGGTTTTTGGCCTCAATACCTCATTTTCATGATTACTGAATCCAAGTACCCTGTATACCTGTATTTACAGTGTATAAATATGTATTTATACCCCCCAAAAAAATATTTTCCACTTCCTCTCATGTGCCCCCTGTAGTACCTCCACATACCCATAGGGGAACACGTACCCCCATTTGACAAACCCTGGTCTGAGTGATTCTCACCTTGACAAGGGGTTTGGGTAGAAGGAGGACCTTGGGTTTCTGTGGCTCGGGGATCTCTGGGATGATCTCAGGGACAGGGATGAGGCCTGGGCCCACCTCTGGCCCTGCAGCCAGCCCCATAGCAGCTGGCCCAGCCCCCACAGCAGCTGGCCCCGCCCCCACAGCAGCTGGCCCAGCCCCCACAGCAGCTGGCCCAGCCCCCACAGCAGCTGGCCCCGCCCCCACAGCAGCTGCCCCCGCCCCCACAGCAGCTGCCCCCGCCCCCACAGCAGCTGCCCCCGCCCCCACAGCAGCCAGCCCCGCCCCCACAGCAGCTGGCCCCGCCGCCACAGCAGCTGGCCCCGCCCCCACATCAGCTGCCCCCGCCCCCACAGCAGCCAGCCCCGCCCCCACAGCAGCTGGCCCCGCCCCCACAGCAGGGCCAGCCACGGGGTTGGCCCCTGGAGGAACTGGTCTCAGCTCTCTGTCATCCAGCTCAATCCAGTCCTCCCTGTCAGGCACGTCTGCACAAACACACACACGTCACAAACAAAAACAAAGCTAGGCGGAACAAAAACCACATCTCCTGCATTCTCCAGTGTGTGTGTGTGTGTGTGTGTGTATATGTGTGTGTGTGTGTGTGCTCACCTCCCCACGGCCTAGAGAGACCAGGGTAGGACAGCAGTCCAAAGACCAGCAGCAGGCCCAGGAGGAAGAGGACCAGACTGCGCTGCAGGCGAGACAGCTGCTTCCATTTCTGTGGTGGGACAAACAGGAAGTCAAACGTGTGTTTCTTCTGCCCTGCTTTAGCACTGGGAGGGAAACTGTGTGTGTGTTTCTTCTGCCCTGCTTTAGCACTGGGAGGGAAACTGTGTGTTTCTGCTGCCTGCTTTAGCACTGGGAGGGAAACTGTGTGTGTGTTTCTTCTGCCCTGCTTTAGCACTGGGAGGGAAACTGTGTGTGTGTTTCTTCTGCCCTGCTTTAGCACTGGGAGGGAAACTGTGTGTGTGTTTCTTCTGCCCTGCTTTAGCACTGGGAGGGAAACTGTGTGTGTGTTTGGGGGGGGGGGGGGGGGGGGTCTCGGTTATACAAGGGCCATCATCTCAAACTGCTCAGCATGTCAGTTCATTAATCATGCATTACTTGATGATACCTACGGTGTTGCCTGGGAAAGCAAGATACAGAGAGATACAGAGAAACACAGGGAGAGAGAGAGAGATACAGAGAGAGAGAGCTTGAGAAAGGGAGATACTGAGAGAGAGAGAGAGAGAGTGAGAGAGAGAGAGAGAGAGAGAGAGAGAGAGAGAGAGAGAGAGAGGACCCAATGGGAAGCAACAGCATAGGTCAAACTAGAGGCCTCTATTTAGAGCACCTAATTAACACTTGTGCTGGGACACAAAGGCCTGGATGAGCAATTATCAGTCAGCCATGTCAGGAAACAAACAACCCTATCCCAAGAGACACCTCTCCTCTTTGAGAAACCGTTTGACGCTGAAGCTTCTATCCAACGTTCAGACATTTTAAATGGGGAGAAATTCCACCCATCTACTGTGCCCATACAACTTTATCTAAAGATATATATACATACAAAAATAAAAGTTTGTTTTGAAAAAGACTGTCAGTACGACATGGTAACTCAATGCTGCAACGGATGAAGGAGAAACTCATTGTGACAGTCTTCCTTTAGATACCAACCGCTTCAGGGAGGAAACGGATACGAAAAATCTGGTGCCGCTTGCCACGTCTAACAAACAAGAGAAAGACGTTGTGGGGGCTGAGAGACCGGTTGAACGGGAGTTCAGCTTGCGTGACCACCGGCTGTTTAGAGGTGGGACACGCATCTTTTCATTCAATCGCGAGCTCATTCAGTATTAATTAATTAATTCACTCACTCACCCTCAAGCAGGATTGACGACGGTGCTTGCCATTGTTGTAGCTGCGGCTGTGCTGGTCACTGAGGGTGAGGGAGATGAAGTCCTTTCTGGGCGGGGGGTACATAACTCCAGATGACAGCAACCGTCATAGAAGGGGCATAAAAGCTGTGCTGTACTGATAACAGGAGAGAACAGGTTAATAGCGATCCTGCAATCATGTTATGAACGTCTAATACTACACTCGAGTCATTATTATAATCAAAGACAGTGTACTAGCAACATATCTGGTAATACAATGCTTAGTTAGATATGTAAATGTGTTCAATTCCTTAACCAGCGGCGATAGATTCATTGGATCATGAAAAGTGAGCTTGGTGCATCTGCGCGTCTGTCAAACATGGCAATGGAAATAGTTCCTTGTTCAGCTAAAGCACCTGTTTACGACTTGGTAAATCAACAAATCTGATAATCACGCACCGTACCTTGCACACAAAATATTGGTGTCCTCTTGATGTATTGTCACCGAGCACTAGACAGCTTGCTAGATATCATCACATCCGTAAAATGGAACAGTGCTTATTCTGAACTTACCTTGCAGATATCCTGGTTGTAGTGTCTTTGCGGCGTGTTGTTTTTGTTAGCAAGTGTTTTCTGGCTCTGAGGGAGAAGCTAGCTAGCTACTTACGTTGATTCTCCCAGTCGAATCATCTCCACACCCCAACCCAGCTCCGTAATCCTCCTTTTATGTGGGTAGCTAGCCAGCGCTAGCCAGATGTAGAGCTAGCTAGCTGCCTACCATGACAGTAAGAAACACAGCTAGCTATCTTGCTGGCTACCTTCGACTTGTTTCCGAGCGGTGGCCAGGCAAAGTGCTGTTAAATCTGGGTTACTTCCATCCATCCCCACTACCATCCATATCTTATGGATGATAATTGACGATATTAGTTGGCTAGCGGGCTAGCTGTGATTGGTTTTGTCTGCAAGTGACAACTCTCGGGAGACATGTCTCGTTGTGTTTTTGTCACATGATCAGCACGTCACTAAGATTATAGTTGTTACCAGAGCCCTAGAAAAAGATTTCTTTTTCTAGGGCTCTGGTTGTTACTTGCTGAAGTATCAATGTCATGTACTTGGAACAAATAAATAAAATGCAGTAACGAAGGATAACCCAATTTTTCCAACAAAACACAAGTTTTCCTTGTGAATTTAAAGAATATATATTTAAATTGTAGTCATGGAAAAGTACCTTGCTGTTATGATGTACCAACATCATAAAACAAATACTAAATAATTAGCAACTGATGTGATATCTTTTATTGTTATTCGACCAATACATTTTTTTTACTGAGCAGGTGGGTCGCATAGATACAAGACAAATGTCCAGCATATAATTTCGAGTTAATATCAAAATGTAACAGTTATGGAGATTTGTACAAAACAGTTCGACAACAATAAAGCACCGATGATCAGTCTCAGCCAGCTAAGGCAATCACGTTAAATGTTTGTATAAATGTAGGCATAATAGCAGAAAATTAAATGATTTAAGGTATCTAAAGAATACATTAAACACATTTTCTCAGTCTGTGCGGGTGAAATAAACAGATGTTTATTAGACTAAAACACAGTCTGCATAATTTCCATGAGGGTTTTGAGGGATGGGTCTTTACTACTGAAACGTTGTGAAAAGTGACAGGTTGCAGTGAACAGGTGGAGTATAATATCCAACGTCGAGGTTTTTACTGGACACAAACAAACAAAATGACGTTTCCTCGTGAATGTTCCCTGAGATCTCTCTCACATCCCAGTCGGTTGCCGTCTGCAGAGAGTGAACACCACGCATCACCGGTCTCGAATTGCTTTGAGAAACAGAGATGGAATTGTGGTTTCGCTGAGTGTAGACCATGGTAGAACAAGGTAGTGGTCAGCACTTAGTGGATTGAAAAGAGTGAACACTTAACTGGACAGAAATTGCTCCGCGCTTAACTGCTGTGCCAGGAAAAGGAGAGGGACTGACAGATCACCTCCAAGCTGCGACACATCACAAGCATGCTAACGAGTCTCAAAACACACAAATCAACCCATGTTACACTGCAGCTTCAGTGTGCGCATCTCGATTCAATATTTAAACCGTACCTGAGGCATGTAGAACACAAGTATTGTATATACACGAATGAGGAAAATTGAAATCTACTGTATATACTGCGTTATAACGCATGAGCAAATTATAAAGTCTAGTTATGGAATAGTTTAAAGCGATGGAATATAATAATAATAAAAAAAAAATGTTTCCCGCCAAAGTGCCATTGATGCGTTTCAAGTATGGATTGAGGTCCTGTGTCTTCATCGTCAAATGAGGACTTCTTTGGACAACCGAGTGTCAGAAGGAGTTGTTCCATCTATGAAAAGTAGGTGACCTCACCTAACCCTTCAAGTAGGGAACTTGTGGTTTGATAATGAGCACCGAGAACAGGCAGGACAACATTAGCTGTGCTTCTGAACACGTTGTTGAGGGGCCCAATCCACCACACAACTCTAGTTCAGCATGTTTAGTTTCCAGCTGTTCAGTTTTACACACCAAAGTGGCAGTTAGTGAACCCCCTTTACAGCATAACGAAGGGACGCACTGTAAAAACGGAACGAGAACCGTTTATATAGAGATTAAAAACAAATATAAATTATTCGTCAACAAGGAAAACGTCCCCGTAAACAAAGAACCGACTTGTCCGAAAGATCATGGGCTTGTTAAGATGGATGCCCTCCCAAAGTATCATAACAGTCCAACGACCGACAGATGTCTCCCCCAAACCTGGCAACCGACCGATGATAAGGCTAGATTCCCTCTGCTCAGAGCGTCTCGGGGTGTGAATACAAGCTTTGATCCTGGCTCTAAGAATGAGTCCTTAAGGATGGGCCAGAGGCCTGTTGGCTCCCTACTCCCTCTCTCTAGCTGAAGCAGACGGGCCCGATGGTGAAGCCAAACCGGTGTGTGAAGTCCCCGCTATCCAGCACCGCCACATCCCTCAAAGGAAGCAGGTTCAGGTCCTCAAACTCAAACACAGACTCCCTCGGACCAGAGTCCATCTCTTCTGCAGGCTAAAGCAAAACAAAAGATTGAAAAACTTGCGTAAGTCGTGGGCATCTCACAACATAAACACACTCTCTGATGACTCGTGGCTGACTGCAGCGAGAGCGGCGCTGACCGAGGCCCGTTGCGAGGCCGCATGACGTACCACGCAGTTTTGAAGCGCTCCCAGGTAGCTCTGCCGGCGCGTGTCTGCGAGGAACTTGACCTCTCGTTCCGTGTGTCCCAGTCTGTCCCCGGGGTGGCACGAGTAGGTGATCTTCTGGACCGCCCTCACGCTCTGCAGCCTCAGGAAACGAGTCTGGACCACGCTGGCGCCCGGATAGTAGAACTGTAGTAGTGAGAAGACAGAGTTAATGTATTAATTTGTTTAAGATTTTTTTTTTTTCTTATGCTTTATAAGACAGTTTTAAGTGAAGTGTGACAGGAGAGAGAAAGAGAGAGAGAGCACTAGAAACAGACAGAGAGACAAAGACAAAAAGAGAGAAATAGAGAGAGAGGGGGAGAGAGAGGGGAGAGAGGGAGAGATAGAGAGAGACAGAAAGAGACTGAATGAGGGATATAGAAATATGTAAAACAGAAGGCAGAAGCGAGTATGAGATAAGGGGAGATGAGAGAGGGGAAGAGAGCAGGGGAGAGATAGTGAGTGACAGAGAGAGAACGAGAGAGGGGGGGAGGAGAGAGGGAAAGAGAGCAGGGGAGAGATAGTGAGTGACAGAGAGAGAACGAGAGAGGGGGAGAACAATCAGCTATAAACTGCCTGAAACCACATTTACAAATATTTGTTGACCAAACCCAGCAGCGGAGACTAAACTACAAGAGTCTTGCAAAGAACAAAGTAAGAGAGAGAAATGGGTTAAACACGTAGCAAAAGGCCTCAGACTACATGGTACATGCACATATCCAATGAGCTCTGGACATTTATATAAATCCAATTAGGTTTGATGTGATTAGTGAGCCACTAAGGTGACCCAGAGGAGGGACCCTGGCCCACCTGGAAGCCGTCCTCCAGTCTGCTGAGCCACTGGAAAGAGCCTTCGTTTACAGAGTCCTTCAGCCAGGCTTTAGTAGGAACCTGTGAGTGCAAAAACAATAACACTGGATTAAAAATAAATAAATAAAAACGACTTAAATATGGAAATTATACTCCCAAATACCCTGCTTGTCCGGGCTTGCGATTAAAATTCAGGTCAAAGCTGAAGTACAAATAAATTGGATACTTTTGAAAAAAAAAGAAAAGAAGAGCTAAAAAAAAAAAAGCTCAGGTAGAGGGAAAAAAACGTTATTATTATTTTAGGGATCTGCGCTGGGTTTAGTATGTCTGTAGCATATACAATGTATGTGTGTATGTGTGAGTGTGCAAGTGTGTTTGTGCATGTAAGTGTGTGACTGTTTGTGTGTGTATGTGAGAGAGACAGACAGAGGGAGAGTTGAGCTGAGTGCTAATGAAGACAGAGAGAGGGAAAATGAAGACAGAGAGAGGGAGAGAGAGGAGAGAGAGAGATAGAGGAGTGAGCAGGGTGCTGATGTCCTACCTGTGGGTCCTTGGGGTGAAGGCAGGTCTGGGTGTCTGGACCAGAGAAGTTGCAGAAGGCCAGGAGAGCGTCCGCGGGGCTGCCCTGGTTGGGGTCGATGTAGTACGTCCCTGAACACACGATGACCACAACCTCAAGCACTGCAGCATCCTGACCAGCAGCAACACTATTATGATGACCACAACCTCAAGCACTGCAGCATCCTGACCAGCAGCAACACTACACATTCACAATCTACCCATTTTTTATTCAGCTGTCATTTGTCAAGTTTTATAAGTAAAATTCATAGAAATTTTTGCCTTTCCTGTTACTAAACCACAAACCAATCTAATAGAGCATAAAAAATGCCCTGAATTATATCTTTAAATCTTTTTTTTTTACAAAAAAATATTTTTTTCGGTGAGGACATGGGTCAGGGGTGGTGTCGGGGCTGGTGTAAGGGGGTGGTGGCGGGGGTTCAGACCGCTGGCGTAGTGGGGGTGGTGTAAGAGGGTGGTGTAAGGGGGTGGTGGCGGGGGTTCAGACCGCTGGCGTAGTGGGGGTGGTGTAAGGGGGTGGTGTAAGGGGGTGGTGTAAGGGGGTGGTGGCGGGGGTTCAGACCGCTGGCGTAGTGGGGGTGGTGTAAGGGGGTGGTGTAAGGGGTGGTGGCGGGGGTTCAGACCGCTGGCGTAGTGGGGGGTGGCAGAGCCAGAGCTCCAGGCAGGTGGTGGCAGGGTGGTCCTGGCTGCCGTCTGGAGGGTCCAGCAGCACCCTGAGGTCCTGCTGAAGGGAGTCCAGCAGGCTCTGCAGCAGGGGGTAGTTTGGCTTGTCAGACACGTACATCAACTCCTGGGAAAAGGGGGGGGGGACTCGTTTTAGGGACAGAAAATAACAATCCAACGATGGTAACTTCCCATTTCGGAATCGATGGTTTCAAATGATTTTTCTATTTTGGAAACCTTCCCGTTTGGAAGCTCCATAGGTTCTCCAAGGCCAGCGTGGATGACTTGCCTTGAGTTCACTTAGTGTCACATTCAGAGAGGGGCCTGGAAGACCAGGGAGACCAGGCGGGCCCTTTGATACACAGAAAGATGTCATTGATGAAACGTTTCTGAACTAAACACACACACATACCATGTGATTAAACACAATGCTTGTGTGCAGAGCAGCTACAATGTTGTGTGTTTGCTGCCGATCCCACAGCACAACTTGACATTTACAACAGGACGGCTGGAAAAAAATCCATTTCCAGAGTCACTTACCGGGAGTCCTCTTCTCCCCGGTTGCCCAGGAAACCCTGGATAGCCTTTCAAACCCTACGAATACACAGAGAATGTCATGAGAGCTAATACCGGCCTGCACCAGCCAAAGGCATATTCAGAAGAAGTGTGAAAAGAATAAAATGGAAATGCTTGCTGAAGCATAAATCATATCAGTCAGCCTCCAGTATGAAATGATTTGACGTGCGGTTGATATGAGGGTCGATATGTCCGTCAGCAGACGATACGAGCCAGTGCCAGCACAAAAAAATCTTCTTTAGTCACTTTGGATAAGCAGTAATGAATATCTGAATGGGATTCATGAGATAAGACATAGTTCTGTAACTTACCCTTTCGCCAAACAAACCCTGTAGGAAACGAGAGAATGAGAAAAATAATGAGGTGATTGTAATGGCCGGTTTTGAATCTCACGCCGCAACACTAACAGCACATTTCTACCCACTCACTGCCCTCAGGTTCCTCCATTAAGATCACATTTTCTACAGCGTCAAAGCTCTTCACAGCATACTCTATTACTTTCTTTCTACAGAAGCCGTCCAAGGCAGCTGAGTCGAAAAAAGCATTAATCGACCGCTGAAGCTTTCAAGGCGGAACAGAACGACTGTCGGAGACACGGACAGGTGAACAGGTGGCCACGGACAGAAGAACATGCTATTCAAATGAATCTAACTCATTATCCCAGTAATGTCTTCACAGAGTCTATGTTTAGATGATTTAGACCAGAAGAAGACAAAGCTGAGTGGATGAGATTAGGGGCCTTTTGAGAAGACGGTATTTTTCTTCCTCTTGCAAAAACCTGTAATTTCTGCTTGGCTTTGATTTTCTTTGGACTAGATAACCGAGCGGCGGTCTTGGAAGTATCTGCAGGAGGATGGGATGCTGCTGAAGGAGTGATGAGGTGTGTGTCAGGGAGATTACAGAGGAGAAGTACACTCACAGGAAGTCCAGGCATTCCCAATACGCCTCGAGATCCAAGCAGACCAATGTTCCCCTGGAGAGACACAGTGGTTAACCCAAAACAATAATAGCCAGACAAAACAATTACAAATAAACTACAATTATACTTTTATAATGTATAGTGTTTTCGGAAAAAAAAGTTACACTAAAAGTTTGGAAAGGTTTAAAAAATATTCTAGGTTCTCCTCTCCTTTTACTTTTTTCAGGAAATATTTTTTCAACATAAAAAAAAAAATGAAGAAAAAAAAAGCAAAAGAAAGCTTGAAAAAATATTTCTGAAAAAAAGTTCCCTAAAAAAGTGTTATATGTTATTGCGTGGAAAGTGACTGGTAAACAACCAAAACAACAGTTAAGGTTTAGATGAATCTGAGTTTGAGGAAATACTAGAAGATACCCTACCTGCATCCCCTTTGGGCCATCAAGCCCTTTAACTCCCGGCTGCCCCAGACTACCCTGCAACACGTACAGCATTCATTTTGCATTCGTAGACTGTGTGGGGAAACCCTGTCATTTTTGTTTATTGTTAATGTTTTGTTTATTGTTTATGTTTACCTTGGGCCCGTCCATCCCAGGGGGTCCGGCAGGTCCCATGTCACCTTTCTCTCCCTGGAGGAACAAACACAACTGAGTCTGAGGCGCATCTTCCAAGCCAGGCTTCCTCTACCCTGGTCCCAGGGACCCCCTGTCCAGCATGCTTGAGGTGTTTCCCTCTTCCTACACACCTGGGACCTGTCCAATAAAGCGCATTTATCGAATAAGCCAGGCTTATGTCAGCTACTTTCCTTGACGTAAGCCTGGTTTACTCGGCAATCTCGCTTTATGGAACAGGCCCCTGGTTCAAATGAATGAGTAATTCTGAAGTTCAGCAAAAGCCTTGTAACCACCCATTCCTTCAGATCAGGTGGGTTGGAAGAGGGAATCATCTTGAAAATAAATGACAGGGGGACCCTGAGTACCAGGATTGAGAAAGAGCATCCATCACCTGGACTCATGTTTGTTTACCTCTGGGCCTGTCTCTCCGGAGTCCCCCACCTTTCCTCTCAAGCCAAGCAGGCCCTGGAAGATAAGAGGTGCGTTAATTAGCTAGCATCAGGCGATGGATCTATATCATCACTGCAGCGTTTCTACCCCTGTCCTGGTTTATCAACCCATCGTTTATTTAAGAAGACGAAGGAGGTGCAGTTGAGAATGCTACTTCTTTTAAGATTTATTAGGGGTCTTTTCATGCTGTATTGGACAGAGATAGATCGAGGAAGACAGGAAGGCGCCGCGGTGGCAAGGATCAGCTGGACTCACGATGGACCCCGCCCATCCCGGAGGACCCGCCCATCCCAGGTCCCCTTTCTCTCCCTGTGAGGAAGATGAGATCCAGGGTTGGACAAAAGTTGAGTTTGTCCAAACCTCAGAGTTGCACGCGTGTCAGTGTTTGTGAATGTGAGTTTGTGACCTCTGACCTTCGGGCCTCTCTCCCCTCTGAACCCTCGGAGACCAGCCTTCCCTCGCTTCCCCTGTGGATGTTTACACTCTTAACACAACAAGCAATAATACATAAAGATTCTCTCTCTCACACACACACACATGCAGGCACAAACACACACACGCACACACACCTTTCCCAACCTAATCTTACACTCTTAGACACTAAGACACTCAAGCACTTTGAGCTGCAATTCTTGTATGAAAAGTGCTATATAAATAAAGTCTTACTTACTAACTTAGCACACCAGGCAATAATAAATGAAAATTCTCACTGACTCACCCTCACATACACACACACACATACACACACCTTTCCCAAGTAATTCTTTATTTATGAAGGGATTCACATCTAGTATGTGCATGCCTGCAGTTTGCCCCCTGTGAAATTAACAAGATTGAATCCAACTGCTCCTCACCTTCCTCCCGGTGTGACCTGCCCTCCCAGGCGATCCGTCTCTGCCGCCATCTCCCTGCAGGAACAACACAAATCAACAACAACAAAGACAACCTCTCACCTGTCCGTGCACTAAACTGGCTCTGGGAAGGCCAAAATCTATTTAGGCCAGCGAGTGAGCTGTGATTGGATTGCAGTCTAAAGAAAAGTCTAAAAAGAAAAATACAATAAAAATGAGAAGTGATTGTGTGAAGAGACAGGGAAAAGTGAGATCTGACCTTCTCTCCTTTGAAGCCCTGCTTTCCCTCAGACCCTGGGCTTCCTCTCCTCCCCTGGGACGGCCACACCGACGGAACACATGTTCAAGAAGGGGAGATTGGAAGAGATTGAGATATTGGTGCTGTTAAACCTTCTGTAACGACCACTATGGATTTTCTTCTGAGTTTTCCTGGGAGTTTTTCCTTGTTTTCCTTGAGGGTTTAAGTTGGTTGAGGGGCAGTTCTTTGTGCATATGCAAAGCCCTCAGTGACATTGCTTGTAAAAAAGGGCTATAGTAATAAAATTTGATTTGATTATCATTCAATACTGGATCCACCCATACAACCCCCGCAGTACAACTAAAACAGAAACCTTCCTGGAAAGTATTCAATCTATCCTATCCACAAACGGGGACACTATCCTTTGGCTTCAGAGAATGCTTAAAGCATATCACAGTAAATCACAATGCATACATTTTACATTTTTACATTTTTAGTCATTTAGCAGACGCTCTTATCCAGAGCGACTTACAATAAGTACAGGGACATTCCCCCCGAGGCAAGTAGGGTGAAGTGCCTTGCCAAAGGACACAACGTCATTTGACCGAGCGGGGAATCGATCCGGCAACCTTCTGATTACCATCCCGACTACCTCACCGCTCAGCCATCTGACTCCCTCAGAGTCAGATGGCATACAATACTACATCATGCACAGTACAGACTACAGACATCAACAACAGACATGGTGCACCACCAGTGCCGTCCTACCCCCAGTCCCCGCCCGTCTCACCTGTGCCCCGGGGGAACCCCCTGGTCCCTGGGGTCCCACCTCACCCGGAGGCCCCTGAGGAGGGGAGGAGGGGGGAAACACAGAGAACAGGAGCAATGATACCTGGTTAGGTAGAGTCTCATTACAGTGAGATGCTGAGAAGATCCAGTAGGTAATAAATATTCAAGCAGTTTAATTTTCTCTAGACCAGAGTGAGATGCTGAGAAGGTGCATTAGGTCATACATATTTAAGCAGTTGAATTTTCTCTAGACCAGAGAGTGAGAGGTTGACAAAGTACAGTAGATAATAATATGTATGTAAAGCTGAATCACCTCTAGACCAGGTAGTTCTGCAGGACCTCTGATGCCTGTTAGACCATCTGGACCCTGGTGGAAAACAAGCAGAAAGATCAGGCTGGTGCCCACATCAATATCACGTCTCTGTGATTAGATAAAGGACTGACATAGGCCAGATGTATCAAGAAAATCTAGATGGAGTCAGATGGCTGAGCGGTGAGGAAGTCGGGACAGTAATCAGAAGGTTACCGGATCGATTCCCCACCGTGCCAAAATGACTTTGTGTCCTTGGGCAAGGCACTTCACCCTACTTGCCTCAGGGAGAATGTCCCTGTACTTACTGTAAGTCGCTCTGGATAAGAGTGTCTGCTAAATGACTAAATGTAAATATATCAGGAATGTCAAGAGGTGATGATATTGTGCGCAGGGTTTTGAGATCCTGTCTGTGGCTGACAGCACCTGTTCTCCTGGTTCTCCTGGTTCCCCTGGTTCTCCTTTGAGGCCCTCGGCCCCCGGCACCCCCTGGAGGCCCAGGTAGCCCTCAGGGCCAGCCTTCCCCACGGCCCCCTGAAACAGAGACCGTGCTCAGCCAATCAGAGCTGCTGCACCAGGCACTGGAAACCCCCCCCCCACTTAACCTCTGACCGCTCTGAAGTAAATAATACTAAAAACATCTCATAACTGAACCAATTATAAGATTGCATTAATTATATACTGAAAAGAAATTGCTTGGATAACTTTAGTTTGACGTTTGATTAAGCGGTTTCCTGGCAGGTCATCAGTGTTCTGGATGCTACTGGGTTTCCAGTGTGGATGGATGTGTAGGATGTCATCCATGTGGAGCACGGACGATCATACTCACTGGAGGTCCTGGCTTCCCTGAGTCACCTCTGACCCCTGCGGGTCCAGCCACACCCTGTAAACAACAACAACAACCACATCAACAGAGCAAACATCAGCGACGAGGAATTGTGGCAGACAACCCCTTTAAGCTCTTTATATCAGGGGGCAGTGATTGCCTGTCAGAGACTAAATCATGTCTGGATCATTACCAGAAGGCCAGACTGCCCCACGGGACCAACTGGTCCACTCTCCCCAGCCTTCCCCTGGAGGGAGAGAGAGAGAGAGAGGGAGACGGAGAAGGAGAGAAAGGGGGAAAGGGGGGGGCAGAGAGAGAGAGAGAGAGAGAGAGAGAGAGAGAGAGAGAGAGAGAGAGAGAGAGAGAGAGAGAGAAGACAGAGAGAGAGGCAGTTGAAACAGAGAGAGAGAGGGTAAGTCAGAGACACAGATTGGAGTAGCTCATGAGGACTTTGTCTGGTTTGAAATGAGACCGAGTTCTGTCTAGACATCCATCATGTCCCGTGCCTGAGGAGGAGTGTGGAGGCAGCCTTACCTGCTCTCCCTGGGGTCCCTCTGGCCCCGGCGGGCCCCTGGGCCCCAGGACGCCCTGAGGGGGAGAAAGACACACAGGTCTTATTTCTTCAGACAGTGTCTGGACACTGGCAATGGCTGAACCAGAGGCCCCAGAGCTGCCTTACTGAGAGCCAATAGTAACATGGATGGATGAGTCGTTACAGTAGGTGGATGGATGAATGGATAGATGGATGGATGGGTGGGTGGGTAGATACAGTAGGTAGGTACTTGGTTGAATGGATGAATGGATAGATCGATATTTACATGTATTAGTATGTGTAAGTACTTCCAATTGTGTGACCACAGTTGAAGTGTTAGTATGTGTCAACAGTAGACGCAGTAGGTGATCCAGGAGATCCTAGCTCCCTAGCTCCTGTGAGATGTAAACAGATCCATACTGTCCTGTTTGTTTGGAAACAGATCGATACTGTCCTGTTTGTTTGGAAACACACGCCACTTCCTGGGATTGTTTACCTGTAGTCCTGTCAGTCCTACAGGCCCCTCCCTCCCCATCAGTCCTGGCTGACCCTGGAGGACACACACACACACACAGGGTTACCATCGAACACACTCCAGTCTGTACAACCAGGTCCAGGTTCTCAAATATTCTGTAGTGAGCCTCTGATCTTGTGGTGAAGTATCATTATGTGGGGAATAGAAACTGGTATGTGAGTGAGAGGATGACATGCAGCAAAGGGCTCAGGCCCAATCTGAATCCAGACCAGTGAAGAACATTCTTATCAACAATAACAACCTGTCAAACAGGCTCCTGTGTGATTCACATCACAGTCCAGTTCTGATGGGAGTTTCACACCTACCATCAGACCCATGTGACCCTTCTCTCCTTTGGTCCCTCTCTCTCCTTTGTCCCCGACGGCCCCCCAGGGCCCCTCCAGGCCTGTGAACCCCAGCGGTCCCACCTCCCCCTGCACACACACACACACATCACAGGCCTATCTTTGTTATCTCAATGCGTGAATACATGGAGGAAGCTTCTACAGTGATAGTGAAGTATGATACTGCAGTAGAGGCAGTAGAGGCAGTGCAGTATGGTATGGTACTGCAGTAGAGGCAGGGCAGAGGGATAGTTTACCTTCGCCCCTTTGGGTCCTGAGTTTCCAGCGTCTCCAGGGTGACCAACGTTACCCTGGCAACGAGTGTGGACATGAGAATGTTTCACGTCTACAGAGTTATGGAAATGTGAATCGTTCGCTACCAGGCCACAACATAATGTTTGTATGTTCACTTGTTTGCTGTGATCGTATTATAATTATATTAAACATGACATGTCTTTTATTTATATATTCATGGTCGTTACTTCTTTTCATTCCTTATTTTACTATCTCTGTTCCTGCTCCTGTGACACCCACAGTTTCCTCCCTGGGGGATCAACAGTGTTGTCTTGTCTCCTACCTCCTTGCCTAGGGGTCCGGGGGGCCCCAGAGGCCCCGGGGGGCCCTGCAGCCCCCTCTCTCCTGCCACTCCTGGGGGGCCCAGGTTCCCACACGACCCCAGGTCCCCCTGTCACAAGGCAGAAGAACAGGGAGTTCTGAGACTCCAGAAGCAGCCACCGTACAAGCACCATTACATCATTATAAATCATTTATTCATTAAGCAGGTGCTTTAAATCCAAAGTGACAGAACAAATGGTGCGTTTAGAAAGTAGAGCAGGAGATAAGAGGATCAGAAGTGACGTAGTTACATCCGCATTTCCAGTCAAGGAACGGCAGTCTGATCCTCATGGAGCACGGCATCACCGACCAAGGTCATCTTTGTTTACGTTTCATCAAAACTCCCGACGACAGCAGGATTCCCTGCTCTTGCTTCTTCTCAGATCGTTTTCATAAGTAAGGACTTGTCCCTGAACATGCCCAGTGACATAAAGGTTAAACCTACCTGAACTCCCTTTCCTCCTGGCGGGCCCTCCACACCTGTCGGTCCCGGGACTCCCTGGGGCCACAAGAGAACCGTCAAACCCACCCTGACACGACCTTTCAAAGATGACAGGTTCCTGTGAGGAACCAGACTGTGTGGATGGAGGATGTCCTACTGGACCCACCTGCTGTCCATCCAGCCCAGGGAGGCCCATGTCCCCTGCAGAGCCCAGCATCCCCTAGGAGACGAACCAAGACAGCGACCGGGAATCAGGGATTAGTTGGTACTTATTAGGGGTTAGTGTGGTCTTACATTATAATGTAGATCATCTATCACCATGTCTCCTACACTATTGTATGGATCATCTGTACTAACCAGGTCTCCTCTCCCCCCCGCTGGTCCATGTAATCCATCAGCTCCTTGCATGCCCTGGAAAACAGCATCTCACAGCTCAAGGCACAGATCAAATAAAGGTAGACTAGTCGGCATTGCAAAAATTCCGACAGAATCGTTTCCTAAACGTTGGTGGTATCCAGGAGCCGCACGATGTTGAAAAACAGCTTCCACTCACCAGAGTTCCAGAGGGGCCGTTTGCGCCTGGTGCCCCCAGGGGGCCTCTCCCTCCCCTGGGCCCCGGCTTCCCCAAGCTCCCCTCTGGTCCCGCAAGGCCTGGAGGGCCCTGGAAAAACACACACACATATTATACATCTGCATACAGGTCATCTATCACCTCATGGCATTGCTGAGAGGACAGTGTTCAGACTGACAAGTGTCATCACTCACAGGAGGGCCGTCGATCCCTTTGGATCCCAGATCTCCCTGCCGACCCTGGGAGGAAAACAAGCCAGGGTCAGCAACAGATGCACATGCTGTGCACGCTACCACAGAAGATGGAATCTGTGCCTGTGTTTGTTCCCTGTGGAGGGAGTGTTTCTGGGAAATGTAGTTCTATTGAGTTGATTTCTTACCTGAGGTCCCGAGGGCCCTCTCTCTCCAGGTGAACCTGGCACACCCTGAAAAACACAGACAGGTCACCCACAGTCGAGCCACTAGCACACACACACACACACACACACACACGAGGCCAGCTGGGGTAGTGAGGAAGCGCTCCATTACAGCATGAGCATACCCAGTCCAACAATAACATCTCAGGTAATGATTAACAAATTCAAATACAGTGCAATGATATCGAGATGGTAAGGAAATGTGCTATATAAATAAAGTCTTCTTCTTCTTATAATGATCTCAAGGTCAACATCCTACACGGTCCGGTGATGCTCCATGAGCACTGTGGGTACGTACTGGAGGCCCGGGCTTCCCTGCTGGTCCCGGGAAGCCTCTTAGCCCGGTCTCACCCTGCAACACACATCAGACGTGATGTCATGTGACGTCATCTGACGTGATGTCATGTGATGTCATCTGACGTGATGTCAGCAAACATGTGGTGATGTGATGTCATCAAGCATGTGATGTCAGCAAACAACCGCAAAACACACAAGACTCAAACACCACCACGTTTAGACCGTTTGAACGTCTTACGACACAGTTGCCTCTCTGTGTATTTGGGTCATTACAGTGCACACGTGTAGAATAGGTCCGAAAGAAGGAGGGGCCTCACCTTTTCACCCATGTGACCTGATGTTCCGCGCATTCCCACGTTTCCTGGGAGACCCTGAAGGAGAGAGCAGCAGCACGTGAGACAGGGGCAACACGCCACGCTTTCACATGCGTGTGACGTGTCTGTTAACGGTCCTTGAGTGTCCTCACATTGCAGCGATTACAAGACAAACAGGAACACACACTTTGCTGCGTGAGCAGTGGTGGAGGAACATGTACGGGCGTCTCAAGCTTCACTTACATACATGCCTACTGGCCCCTGGGAGCCCTCCAAGCCTGGCTTTCCTGTGAAGCCCTGGAGGAAGAAGACGCAGCAAAGCACACACACACCCATATATGCACATACAAACACACAGACGGGCACATACACACATAAGCATAGACACAAACACACACACACATGTTTAAATATATAATGATGCACTATTATCAACATGTACGGCACAACAAGCGCAGTGTGGGACTCACCCTGTCCCCAGGAGGCCCAGGGGGGCCCTGTGGCCCCAGTCGCCCAGGTAGACCCTGCCAGAGAGACAGCAGTCACTTTCACTGTGATAAGAGGCCCTAGGCCTGCTTACACTGTGATAAGAGGCCCTAGGCCTGCTTACACTGTGATAAGAGGCCCTAGGCCTGTTTACACTGTGATGAGAGGCCCTAGGCATGCTTACACTATGATAAGAGGCCCTAGGCCTGTTTACAGTGTGATGAGAGGCCCTAGGCCTGCTTACACTGTGATTAGGGGCCCTAGGCCTGCTTACACTGTGATTAACTGCTTTAAATACCCTTCAGCGACAGATGGATGACATGTCTTACCGGCTGTCCTGGGGGTCCGTCCCGACCTGGTGCTCCAGCAATGCCCTGGAACCCCTGGAGGAGCAGAGGAGAGGAGGAGAGGAGGAGAGGAGGAGAGGAGGAGCGGAGGAGAGGAGGAGAGGAGGGAGAGGAGGAGAGGAGGGAGAGGAGGAGATGAGGGGCGGAGGAAAAGAGGAGGAGAAAAAAAGAGGAGGAGCGGAGGGAGAGGAGGAGCAGATCACCAGAGGTAAACATGGCTGCAGTGAAGGAGGACAAGAACTGACAAACCAGAGAGAGTTGTAGCTAGGCCTACTGCCTGTGATAAACCTGAGAGAGTTGTAGCTAGGCTTACTGCCTGTGACAAACCTGAGAGAGTTGTAGCTAGGCCTACTGCCTGTAATAAACCTGAGAGAGTTGTAGCTAGGCCTACTGCCTGTAATAAACCTGAGAGAGTTGTAGCTAGGCTTACTGCCTGTGACAAACCTGAGAGAGTTGTAGCTAGGCCTACTGCCTGTGGTAAACCTGAGAGAGTTGTAGCTAGGCCTACTGCCTGTGGTAAACCTGAGAGAGTTGTAGCTAGGCTTACTGCCTGTGACAAACCTGAGAGAGTTGTAGCTAGGCCTACTGCCTGTAATAAACCTGAGAGAGTTGTAGCTAGGCCTACTGCCTGTGGTAAACCTGAGAGAGTTGTAGCTAGGCCTACTGCCTGTGGTAAACCTGAGAGAGTTGTAGCTAGGCCTACTGCCTGTGATAAACCTGAGAGAGTTGTAGCTAGGCTTACTGCCTGTGAGCGCAGAGTCGCTGGGAACTTTAAAATGCAAATATATCACTAATGGGAATTGATGATGCAACACAATAATGCATCACTGGTGGTTGATTCCATAAACAACTGAGTGGATTAATTTAGGGTAAATTGTTGCTCAATCGTCTGATTAATTTGTTAGCAATTATGAGTAAATTGGATCAAATGTACCGTGCACAGTAATGGGACTACTGGATTATGACGTTTAAAGAGTTCTTTAGCTTGAGTAATACGTTCATTTTTGTTAATGAAACCTCTTAGTGCTGTAACCATGGTAACACAGTTGGATCATGAACCATGGATTGACTTTAATACACAACATCTCATCTGTGTCTGTGTAAAAGACCTGCAGATGTGAAGGTAACCCTGAGGTAAACACTGGCCACAATTCCTCAAAACATGATTATAATCAACCTATCCTCATGTCCTTTATCTCGCGGTGGTGTTATTAGATCATAACACAGAACACTGTCCAGGTCACCAGGTCGGTCATACTTTTTCATCATCATTAATTTGTAATCGTAAAATCTATAATTCACATCTCTCATATTCAGCGGTTGACCAGCTCGTGAAGGTCTGCATGTGTGTGTGCTGATGCAATAGCTTCACTGACCAACCACATACACTTCTAACTCTCCCACACACTCATAAACACCCACAAACGCACACTCCTAACCCACACGCACACACACACACACACACACTTCTAACCCACA
Source organism: Hypomesus transpacificus (assembly GCF_021917145.1). Lineage (NCBI taxonomy): Eukaryota > Metazoa > Chordata > Actinopteri > Osmeriformes > Osmeridae > Hypomesus > Hypomesus transpacificus. The sequence goes on along the minus strand of NW_025813825.1, from coordinate 78,874 downwards.
CACACACACGCTCCTAACCCCCCCCCCCCCCCACACAAACACACACACACACACACGTGTTCACAGCACACCCGTTAACGAGCCTAGGGACACACCTGATCCCGTTAACTAGGCGGTAGCAGGTACTTTCCTGTCCTGTTAAAATTTGGCCTTCGGCTGAGTTTGTTGTGATTGGCTGCTCGTGAAAACCGTAAAACGGCATCCTATAATCCAAGGGGGTTACTAGTAAAAATGTGATAAGGTGTTTTCATTAGCTGGGGGGGCTGTCGTCCTGGCCTCAGGGCTAGCATTGAGCTGTCCCCTGCCCGTGATGTCATAGAGGGAGCACTACAGGTCACTGGAAGACTGAATGGCGTGCTAGTCTGGTCTAACACACGGCCGTCTCCTGGATCTATGTAGGCCCCCTGTCCCTGTCCCTGTCCCTGTCCCTGTCCCTACTGCGGCTATTTTGTGCCTAAAATTCAGCATTTTACATGAAAAAGTTGTCAATAATATTAGGCAAAATTCTACGACCGTGCTGCTCTATGTATGTTGCTTAGAAGTGTCTCACCACTGGCCCTTCACTGCCGGCGCTGCCCACCACTCCAGAGAAGCCCTAGAAGCACAAGAACAAACGATCAGTGCAGCCTCACACGGTGACGACACGTCTGGGGGTCACCTGCAGGCTGAGGAGCCGCACGTTCAACCACCGCCTTGAACATCGTGCAGGAAGCTTGAAATATATCAACGCTACCCTCATGTAACAAAACTTTATTGTCCGGCAATGTGGACGAGAGTTGAATGGAGGTTGATGAGTGTGGAGGTGAAACAGGAAATCTGCAGTGTGTGATGGAGATCGTGCTTGAATGCAGCGCGCCATCCCAGCGACAGCGCTCGCAACACTGCCCTCTGCTGTCCAGATTTGGAACTGCAACAACACAGGTCCGAACAACGAGCAGGTCGAATACGTTTAGAACCAAACTCAGATCAAGTTCGACCCAGTCGAACTGCAACTGTTTGAAACATGTTTCACTAGCTGTGAGGTCAGTCTACTCAGGAGGGCCCGGGCGACAGCAGGGGAGGAGGTGTTACGAGGTGTCGACGACAGCGCGCTGACACACAAGACTGGAGAGGTGTGTTCATGGCTTGGAAATATGACATAGAATGGGAACCTGTGTACCAGGCTTTCCTTCTGCTCCCTCTGTCCCAGCAGGCCCTGGTAAACCCTGTCAGAGACAAGAGCACACACACACACACACACAAACATTGCTACAGCTCTTTTCACAATGTTATATATACAGTGCCCTCCAAAAGTATTGGAACAGTGAGGCCAATTCCTTTATTTTTGCTGTAGACTGAAAACATTTGGGCTTGACATCAAACGATGAATGTGAAACCAGAGATCAACGTTTCAGCTTTTATTTCCAGGTATTTACATCAGGATCTGATGCACAAATTAGAAAATATCACCTTTTTGTTCGAACCCACCCATTTGTCACGTGAGCAAAAGTATTGGAACATATGACTGACAGGTGTGTTTTGTTGCCCAGGTGTGTCCTATTACATACATTATTCAATCAATAAATACCACTGAATGTCTACACTCAGGTTCAGATTGGGTAAGATAGGTTTTGTCTATGCAGACTGTATTCAGAGGTGAAAACAACATGAAAACCGGAGCGCTGTCTTTGGGTGAAAAACAAGCAATTGTGAGTCTTAGAGAAGATGGAAAATCAATCAGAGCCATTGCAGAAACATTGGCCATAGCCAGTACAACCATTTGGAATGTCCTGAAGAAGAAAACTACTGGTGTACTAAGTAACAGACGTCGAACAGGTAGACCAAGGAAAACATCAGCAGTTGATGACAGAAACATTGTGAGAGCTGTAAAGAAAGACCCTAAAACAACTGTTAGTGAGATCAGCAACAACCTCCAGATGGCAGGAGTGAAGGTATCACTATCTACTGTTCGCAGAAGACTTCATGAACAAAAGTACAAGGGCTACACCAGAAGATGCAAACCACTCATTAGCAAGAAGAATAGGAAGGCCAGGCTGGAATTTGCCAAAAAGTACAGAGATGAACCTCAAAAATTCTGGGACAAAGTTTTATGGACTGATGAGACAAAGATTAACTTTTACCAAAGTGATGGAAAGGCTAAAGTTTGGAGAAAGAAAGGAACTGCTCATGATCCCAAACACACAAGCTCATCTGTGAAACACGGTGGAGGTAATGTCATGGCTTGGGCTTGCATGGCTTCTTCTAGGACGGGCTCATTAATCTTCATTGAGGATGTAACACATGATGGCAGCAGCAAAATGAACTCGGAAGTCTACAGAAACATTTTGTCTGCCAATTTAAGGAAAGATGCAACCAAACTGATTGGCAGAGCCTTCATCATGCAGCAAGATAACGACCCAAAACACACTGCCAAAACAACAAAGGAGTTCATCAGGGGCAAGAAATGGAAGGTATTAGATTGGCCAAGTCAATCTCCAGACTTAAACCCTATAGAGCATGCATTTTACCTGCTTAAGAGGAGACTGAAGGGAGGAACCCCACAAAACAAACAACAACTGAAAGAGGCTGCAGTGAAAGCCTGGGAAAGCATCAAAAAGGAAGAATGCAAAAGTTTGGTGACGTCAATGGGTCACAGACTTGCTGCAGTTATTGAAAGCAAAGGATTTGCAACTAAATATTAAGTCTTATTCACTTAAATATGTTTTAAGTATATCTGTTCCAATACTTTTGCTCACATGACAAATGGGTGGATTCAAACAAAATGTGATATTTTCTTAGTTGTGCATCAGATCCTGATGTAAATACCTGGAAATAAAAGCTGAAACGTTGATCTCTGGTCTCACGTTCATTATTTGATGTCAAGCCCAAATGTTTTCAGTCTACAGCAAAAATAAAGGAATTCGCCTCACTGTTCCAATACTTTTGGAGGGCACTGTATATACGGTGGCATTGTCTTGATAAAAAAAGCTTAGTTCAGGTAAATCTGTGTAAAATGGCGACGGAACAATGCGCTCCCTGATCACCACGACGACAGAGTACTCACTGGAGGACCAGGTTGCCCAGCGAGACCTCTCTGTCCAGAGCGGCCCTGAGGAGAGGACAAGCTGCCATTACTACAGGACCACACCCACTGGAACACAGCCACACCCACAGGAACACAGCCACACCCACTGGAACACAGCCACACCCACTGGAACACAGCCACACCCACAGGAACACAGCCACACCCACTGGAACACAGCCACACCCACTGGAACACAGCCACACCCACAGGAACACAGCCACACCCACTGGAACACAGCCACACCCACTGGAACACAGCCACACCCACATGAACACAGCCACACCCACAGGAACACAGCCACACCCACTGGAACACAGTCATACCCACAGGAACACAGCCACACCCACAGGAACACAGCCACACCCACTGGAACACAGCCACACCCACTGGAACACAGCCACACCCACTGGAACACAGGCACACCCACAGGAACACAGCCACACCCAATGGAAGAAGAACACTTCAATGTCACTGTGCACAGTAGAGTCCAGTACATTTACATTTACTTTTAGTAATTAAGCAGACGCTCTTATCCAAAGCGACTTACAGTAAGTACAGGAACATTCTCCCCGAGGCAAGTAGGGTGAAGTGCCTTGCCCAAGGACACAACGTCATTTGGCGCAGCCTGGAATCTAACCGGCAACCTTCTGATTACAAGCCCGACTCCCTAACCGCTGAGCCACCTGAGTCCAGCAGAGTCCAGTAGAGTTCAGTAGAGTTCAGTAGAGTCCAGTAGAGTCTTACCTTGGTTCCTCTGGGTCCTAGTTTTCCACTCCGTCCGTCCAGTCCTCTGTGTCCCTTCAAAATTAGATATTTATTAGAATGACTTATTCTTATTATATTTGTATATGTTATTAGTTATTCATGAGAATATTTAACAGGGTTTGGAATCTACAGCTCTCTCTCCAGCTCTCTGAGCTGGGTGAGATTGATTTGAGATCACAATACGGAAGCATGCATGATGATAGCTCGAGTGAGCTTCATCGAACTTGAAAATACGGTTGACGTTTTAAAAACAGAATGGCAGCTGACCTTTAACCCCGCTCTGCCCAGTTTCCCGTGAGGGCCGGTGTCTCCAATCACCCCCTGTGCCAGGAAAAGGAATCACACACAGGAGACGATGAGCAGGGTTGGCTGACTGTCCAGTGACTGAGGGAGCTTGTGAGCAGCTGTGTCGCCGAAGGTAGAGTCAGCACACCTCCAAGCCTTTGATGCCGGGTTGACCTTTGAACCCAGGGAACCCAGGGAAGCCGGCAGGACCACTCTCTCCTTGACGACCCCGAACACCAGACGCCCCTTCAAACCCCTGGAAGGGGTGGGGGGTGGTAAACAGGCAGGAAGACAGTTTGTTAGGTAACATTCATGTCTTCTAAATCAAGGGGCAAAAATGGACTTCAGAACTACGGCGCATGCATGGGACTCTTACCCTGTCTCCCTTTGGTCCAGGGTCACCTTGGTCTCCGTGACGACCTCTGTCGCCCTAGGGAAAGGTCAGGGGTCAATAGGTCAAGGTTTGAGAGGTCAGGGTCAAGTCAGAGAGAGAGAGAGAGAGAGAGAGAGAGAGAGAGAGAGAGAGAGAGAGAGAGAGAGAGAGAGAGAGAGAGAGAGAGAGAGAGAGAGAGAGAAAGAGAGACAGAGAGACAGAGAGACAGAGAGACAGAGAGAGAGATGTGTGTTTCAGGCCAGGGATGACATTGGTCAAACTTGGGAAGGCTGTTACTTACAGGGATGCCGAGAAATCCCATTGGTCCTCGTGTTCCCGGAACGCCCTGGAACCAATCAGGAACAGAGAAGGGATTGGGTGAGGTTATTGTACTTAGTGTCTGGTTGGTCTGAAGACTGTACAGTACAACGTAAAGTACTATATGTTTAATTTTAGAGCTTGTATTCTTCGACTTTGTCTGCGCGCTGTTGGAGAAGCCTGAAAATCATCATTTAATTTCCAAAACTATGAATATATGACCAAAAAAAGTTAAGTAAACGTTTTACTAACTAAAACAACCTACATACAGCTTTCGTTAAAGTGACCATCGCCTGGGACCAATCAGGGACAGAGGAAAGATTCCTGAGTGTCCTGTTGTCCTGAAGGCTGAACAGCGCTGCACTAAACATCATACATGTAGTATATCTGTAGTTACGCTGGTCAGGGACTGGAGCCGTAACTAAAAGCCATGCTGAAGCACACATGCACACCAGCTGCTGGTTTACAGTTCCTCCAACAGGTAGATTTAGTAGATACTGTCGTCATTCCTACTTCAAAGTGACCCAGGGCCACTTTCCCCCTCTTGACCCTGTTCCCAGGGTCTCTGATCAGCTGTGAGGAGGAGATGTATCAGGTGACACCCAGGGCTGGGGGCTAGAACTCAGGTAGAGGGCCATAACCACAGTCTAATGAACACCACTACAGTCTAATGAACACCACTACAGTCTAATGAACATCACCACAGTCTAATGAACATCACCACAGTCTAATGAACACCACTACAGTCTAATGAACACCACTACAGTCTAATGAACACCACTACAGTGTAATGAACACCACTACAGTCTAATGTACACCACTACAGTCTAATGAACACCACTACAGTCTAATGAACACCACTACAGTCTAATGAACACCACTACAGTCTAATGAACACCACTAAAGTCTAATGAACACCACTACAGTGTAATGGACTTATCCATCGGCACTCCTACACTTTATACTCTATTCCTGATCTCTACTGGCTCCAGAACTGCTCGTGTTGTACAATTAACATTTTATTTTTTATTTTTTACAATTCTTGTCTGCTAACTGTGACCCTTTTGAACAGTTTGGTTACTCACCATTGGGCCCTCAAACCCCGGCTCCCCCCGGACACCTATCGGCCCCGAAGCCCCCTGGGGTGCACGGTCAGAAGAGGGGGACGGGGTGAGAGAGGGGTGAGAGAAGGGTGAGAGAGGGATGAGAGAGGGATAAGAGAGGGGTGAGAGAGGGATGAGAGAGGGGTGAGAAAAGGGTGACAGAGGGGTGAGAGAGGGATGAGAGAGGGGTGAGAGAGGGGTGAGAGAGGGATGAGAGAGGGGTGAGAGAGGGGTGAGAGAGGGGTGAGAGAGGGATGAGAGAGGGGTGAGAGAGGGATGAGAGAGGGGTGAGAGAGGGGTGAGAGAGGGGTGAGAGGGGGATGAGAGAGGGGAAACATCTTTGAATGTCTTCAGCTTCAAGCATACCAACACTGGTTTAACTGACCCCGAAAAATACATTGGGAGTAACTTATCTGCATGCACTTGATGAAAGAATTAGGAGAGAGATATACTAGATATACAGCGCCTACATGTCTCCAGTAACCAGAGACCCCATATGTTCCATAAAAGCCAGGGTTTATAGGAGACGAGATAATGAACTTCATGAGACAGTGAGGAAGGGAGGAGGGGGGACACTTACAGGGTCACCTTTAGGACCAGGAAGTCCGCCCAGCCCAGTCAGTCCCTGTCAACACACAAACCCACTACACGTCACCTTTGACCTCAGCCACTTCCTGGTTCAAAATGACTTCTGAAAGTTGCAATGGCGACGCTTTCCCAGAGATTAAAGTAGAGCGTAAGTCTGACTGACCTGGGTCCCTCTGAGTCCTGGAGGTCCTGTGCATCCGTCCAGCCCAAGGGGCCCCTGGGGAATCAAACACAACACGTCACTCTGGTCTGGGGAATCAAACACAACACGTCACTCTGCTCTGGTCTGGGGAATCAAACACAACACGTCACTCTGCTCTGGTCTGGGGAATCAAACACAACACGTCACTCTGCTCTGGTCTGGGGAATCAAACACAACACGTCACTCTGCTCTGGTCTGGGGAATCAAACACAACACGTCACTCTGCTCTGGTCTGGGGAATCAAACACAACACGTCACTCTGCTCTGGTCTGGGGAATCAAACACAACACGTCACTCTGCTCTGGTCTGGGGAATCAAACACAACACGTCACTCTGCTCTGGTCTGGGGAATCAAACACAACACGTCACTCTGCTCTGGTTGCACTCTGCTCCAAATAACTGCTGCATCTCATCAAAGGCTTTCCCCTTCAGACATCAACAGACTTATTGAGGAAATAAGAGGAGAGAGGTGTACCTGGGGCCCTCTGGGGCCAACGCTTCCAGCCCCTCCCAGCTCCCCCTGGTGGACAGGAGCAGGTTAGACATGCAGACTTAGGAAGAGGACAGTGATGGGTAACACTACTTTACAGGAATACATGGACACTAAAGTGGAAGTAATGGGTGATGAAGTGGGACTATAGACATGTTCATATTATCAACAACACAAATCAGGCTTCACCCAGTTCTATACTGCTCTATATGAGATGTATGATATGTGCATCCCATGCATATACTATGTATATAGTATGGAAGTCGCTTTGGATAAAAGCGTCTGCTAAATGAATAAATGTAATGTAAATGTAATATATCTACATGAAATACATACAGTACCAGTCAAAAGTTTGGACACATTTTCCATTTTGACTGGTACTGTACATTGCATATAATGACACATGAATGATCAGCATCTCACCTGAGAGCCGTTCACTCCCTGAGCGCCGACAGGTCCCGTGAAACCAGAAGCTCCCTGAAGACAAACCAAACACAAACTCAAACACACTGACACCAGGCAGGGCTTGTCCCTCCTTCACATGGAGCTGGACGGTGGAGCGGCTGCTGTAACTCACCACTGCCCCCGGTGGCCCGGGAGGACCGTCCAACCCACTCTCCCCCTGCGGAGACAAACCAAACCTGGTTTCTTTAGCTCTCACAAGCAACGTCACAGAGGGCTTCACACACGCAAACACATAGGGAGGTCAACATCTACATGGGCGAAGGTTTCCCAGAGTGAGGCAGTGTTCCTCACCTCTGGCCCCTGGGGACCCTCCGGGCCCAGTATCCCTCTGACACCCTGAGGCCCCTGGACACAAACAGCACAGCAGAGAAGTGAGTCCATCAGAACTGCCAAGGCTAAGCTCAGCTTGAGACGACACGTGTCGAGAAAACACACTTAACGGTCTAAACAGACACTTACCGGAGGGCCAACAAGGCCAGGGTGTCCATGTAAACCCTTGGAGCCCTACGGATGGAAACATAATTCAAGTTTTTAAGCGTGAGCCTTGAGTTGTTGTAGTACCGTTTTCAGCCATCAAGCGGCAGTGCACTCACATGACTTTGCAGAAAATGCAAGAGCAACTGGAAATGAATAAATAATTATAAATAAATACAAATCAAAGTTTCTTTTTTCCAGTACTTTCTCGCCGGGCTCTCCTGCATGTCCTCGTGGGCCCTTGGCTCCAGTGTGACCCTGAGACGAAGCAGAGAAAAAGACGCAGAGAAACAGAGGCAGAGAAACAGAAGCAGAGAAACAGAGGCAGAGAAACAGAGGCAGAGAAACAGAAGCAGAGAAACATTTCATTTACTTTTTGTCATTTAGCAGACGCTCTTATCCAGAGCGACTTACAGTAAGTACAGGGACATTCCCCCCGAGGCAAGTAAGGTGAACTTGCCCAAGGACACAACGTCATTTGGCACGGCCGGGAATCGAACTGGCAACCTTCAGATTACTAGCCCGATTCCCTAACCGCTCAGCCATCTGACTCCCTAGAAACAGAAGCAGAGAAACAGTCCTCATCAGTAAGGATACGGCTGGGCATGGTCCTGACTATACTCTACACACTGCAGCCAGTCCTCCAGACGGCAGGGTTACGTCCTGTCTACACTTTACTAGGGATGCACCAAATCCAGATTTTTGGGGTTCGGCCGAATACTGAATCCACTGGTTAAGATCCGGCCGAATCCAAAACCGAAAACTGAATCCTATTCCCATCCTTAATCCATTAACAGTAAACACATTAATGAAGTAAACAACGTCCACACTAGTGTATTTTTCTTGGTTATATATATTTTTTTACTGTAAACAAAAAGAATAGGCAACATTATGCCAGGAAGACAAAACAAAAAATTATAAGATTCGGCCTAAACTGAACCCCGTCAAACATCTCTTGCTGAATGGCTGGCGTGACCATGTTTGAATGAGTGTCAGGGGTGCTTGGGTCCACAGCTCACCTCGTCCCCCTTCTGTCCCTGGGATCCAGGATCTCCTCGGTATCCCAGCGGGCCCTGGGCCAAACAAGACAACAACAACAGCGTCATCCACTCAGCCAGACATGAACCAAGCTCAGTGGTTAGAGCAAGAGGATCAAGAGGATCAAGAGGATGCGGGTTCAAATCTCCCCCTTGAAATTGCTTCGGATACGTCAAATCATTGGTTAAATGAATCCGTTCCGGGCCGGCGTTACAATTCGCAACAGCTGATATGAGACATGGCAATGACGAGGTCATGGTGTACTGACTATAACCTTATCAGTCTCCGGTGACCTATGGCCTCTGACCCCTACCTGCGGTCCAGGAATGCCAGATGAGCCAGAATGGCCGTCCTCTCCGTTCTGTCCATCTCTCCCAGGGGATCCTGCCCTGCCAGCTATACCCCTGTCACCACGGTCACCCTGTAACACAACAACACCATCATCACCATCACCACGGTCACCCTGCAACACAACAACACCATCATTACCATCACCACGGTCACCCTGCAACACATGGTGCGAGAGGCTTGGAGGAGAACACAAACAAATCAGATGTCTAACCCTCCTGCTGGCTGCCTCTCGGCTGAGCGGAGTGTTAAACTGTAGGCTCTGGGCGTGATGGACTGTATACTTTCTAAAGGTGGCCAGGAGGATGAACGAGGTGTGTGCTCCCATGCTGCGTGCTGTGAGGGGAGAGGGGACCAGGGTTTGGAGGACGGGGGCTTGGTTCCTGGGTCAGGTGTTTACCCAGGGTCAAATGACCCGAAGGCTTTCGGTGTAGATGCTAGCGTGTGGTTGGCTGGAAGAGACATGAGATCTCCCTCTATGAAGACTGGGCATGGTATGAAAACGTAGCCAGATTGATGCGTACTGAATGTTTCACACACACAAACACACACACACACTCAAGCACACATGCAAAGCACTTGCGTACACAGAAACACACACACACAAACATGCACAGACACATTTCACCGGCCACATGCATGCCCCAGTCCAGACACTGGAGGGTAGAGAGTTGGGAGAGAGAGGGGACGTGTTTACAACTGTCCCAGACCTCACGCCTCTCTGATGTGGGTCTGTGTGGGTCGTGCCTCAGAGTCACAGCACTTTACCAGTCAGTTCAGCTGAGGACGCTGATACTCCAGGGCAAACCCAGCAGAGGGGCTCACCCCAGAGGCTCTGTCCCCAGCCACACTCCCACCGGGGGCAGGGAAAGCTCCAGACTTTGAGTTGCTGTTTTGTTTGTGTGGTTGAGTGGGATGGGGAGAAAATGAAAGGCTTAATACCTTTCGTTTTATGATCTGTTAAAACCAAAAGATTCAATCCAAAGTTGAATAAATTACATGTTTCATATTTCACTGGGGTACCCACAGAGAAGAAAATACAAAGTTTTCTTGGGATAAACACTTTCTAAATGGGGACAAAAAAGTAATCTTTGAAAAAAGGGCATTCAAATTCTCTCACAATTATGGAACCTCTAAATAAAAGCAATAAAACTTTTCATTAGCTTTTTTCCGGTAAAACTATAGTGACATCATTGGGAGTTGTGCAGTTATGCAGTTATGCACACACACAAACACACCAACACAGTCACACAGACACACACACAGTCCTGTGTCATTGGAACACATGACATTCAGACAGACAGACAGGCAGCCAAACAGGCGGACAGGCAGGCAGCCAGACAGGCACCCAGACAGGAAGACAGACAGACAGACAGACAGGCAGACAGGCACCCAGACAGGCAGACAGACAGACAGACAGGCAGACAGGCACCCAGACAGGCAGACAAACAGACAGACAGACAGGCAGACAGGCACCCAGACAGGCAGACAGACAGACAGACAGGCAGACAGGCAGACAAGCAGACAGACAGGCAGACAGACAGACAGACAAGCAGCCAGACAGGCAGACAGGCAGACAGACAGACAGACAGACAGACAGACAGACAGGCAGACAGGCAGACAGACAGACAAGCAGACAGACAGACAGACAGACAGACAGACAGACAGACAGACAGACAGGCAGGCAGACAGACAGACAGACAGGCAGACAGGCAGACAAGCAGACAGACAGCCAGACAAGCAGCCAGACAGGCAGCCAGGCAGACAGACAGGCAGACAGGCAGACAAGCAGACAGACAGGCAGACAGACAGACAAGCAGCCAGACAGGCAGACAGACAGGCAGACAGGCAGACAGGCAGACAGGCAGACAGGCAGACAGACAGACAAGCAGCCAGACAGACAGACAAGCAGCCAGACAGCCAGACAGGCAGACAGACAGGCAGACAGGCAGACAGACAGGCAGATGTGGTACTGACCATGTCTCCAGCTCGTCCTGTTGTCCCTGGATCCCCAGGTTCCCCCTGAGGCCCCTGGGTAAACAAGCCAGCTGTCACTCACCTCACAGTCTCCCATAGCAACACACAGCACCTCCCCCTATCTGGCCCAGAACTCCCCAAACACAGACCATGGATGACATCATGTGGTTATTGTAGCAGAGCTGGTCAGGTGCAGCACGGGTCTCACCTGCGGTCCGGTCCTCCCCTCCTCTCCAGCTGGACCTGGTGGGCCCTGACTCGTCTGTAGGCCCACAGAGAAGACACCAGGGTCAGACTGAGGGAGCCATCACACACACCATACACACACACACCATACACACACAATATACACCCACACACACCATACACACACACACCATACACACACAATATACACACACACACACCATACACACACACACCATACACACACAATATACACACACACACACACACCATACACACACACACCATACACACACAATATACACACACACACACCATACACACACACACCATACACACACAATATACACACACACACACCATACACACACACACCATACACACACAATATACACACACACACACCATACACACACACACCATACACACACAATATACACACACACACACCATACACACACATGCCACTGCACACTACCCAGGCTGAGGGAAGAAACCATCACACACACACACTAAACACACACACACAGCCCAGACTGAGCAGGTTACCTCAGCTGGTCACTGCATACTTACAGGCCAGCCAGCCTGGAGCAGCTGGAAGAAGGACGTTTGCTGAAAGAAGAGCGAGGAGGGAGTGTTTGAAATCACACGAAACCTAAGAGACATGAGTCACATGACTAACAAACGGTTTACTAATATTCCAGAACAGCTGTTCACAGATAACGTCTTACATAACAGCTATGAAAGGGCTCAGTGAGTCGGATGTGTTGATCAGTTCATCATATCCAGACGTCTCTTTTTCGCTATGGAAACCAGCTGAGGAGACTGCAAACCACCTTCTGCTTTCATTTTGGACGCGATACACTGTGACACAGACAGGACCCTCCGACCGGACGCCACATGCAGCTCAGTAACCAATCACACAGCCTCTTGTCCCTTTACACGCCCTCAGCATCTTTATTCAACAAGGTGGGTGCAGTTTTCCATCCTGCTGATGTGGTGTTTTATACGGCCTGCAGCTGTGGCTTGGCTGGGGGGTGGGGGGGGGTGGAGTTGTGGGGGTAGACACACGAAAGGACCAGAGCAGAGATCACACAAACCACACCTGCAAGGTGTCCAGACGCCACTGCCTCAGAGCTGAAGAACACCTCACTTGGACCCTGGGCTGTGTACTATAGGAGCTGTGTACTAGGAGCTGTGTACTATAGGAGCTGTGTACTAGGAGCTGTGTACTATAGGAGCTGTGTACTAGGAGGTGTGTACTAGGAGCTGTGTACTATAGGAACTGTGTACTAGGAGCTGTGTACTAGGAGCTGTGTACTGTAGGAGCTGTGTACTATAGGAGCTGTGTACTATAGGAGCTGTGTACTAGGAGCTGTGTACTATAGGAGCTGTGTACTAGGAGCTGTGTACTATAGGAGCTGTGTACTAGGAGCTGTGTACTATAGGAGCTGTGTACTATAGGAGCTGTGTACTAGGAGCTGTGTACCAAAGGAGCTGTGTACTAAAGGAGCTGTGTACTATAGGAGCTGTGTACTATAGGAGCTGTGTACTAGGAGCTGTGTACTATAGGAGCTGTGTACTAAAGGTGCTGTGTACTATAGGAGCTGTGTACCACAGGAGCTGTGTACTAGGAGCTGTGTACTATAGGAGCTGTGTACTAAAGGTGCTGTGTACTATAGGAGCTGTGTACTAGGAGCTGTGTACTATAGGAGCTGTGTACTAAAGGTGCTGTGTACTATAGGAGCTGTGTACTATAGGAGCTGTGTACTAAAGGTGTTGTGTACTGTAGGAGATGCGTACTATAGGAGCTGTGTACTAGGAGCTGTGTACTATAGGAGCTGTGTACTAAAGGTGCTGTGTACTATAGGAGCTGTGTACTAGGAGCTGTGTACTATAGGAGCTGTGTACTAAAGGTGCTGTGTACTACAGGAGCTGTGTACTATAGGAGCTGTGTACTAAAGGTGTTGTGTACTGTAGGAGCTGCTTACTATAGGAGCTGTGTACTATAGGAGCTGTGTACTAAAGGAGCTGCGTACTATAGGAGCTGTGTACTATAGGAGCTGTGTACTATAGGAGCTGTGTACTAAAGGTGTTGTGTACTGTAGGAGCTGCGTACTGTAGGAGCTGTGTACTATAGGAGCTGTGTACTAAAGGAGCTGCGTACTATAGGAGCTGTGTACTAAAGGACCTGCGTACTATAGGAGCTGTGTACTATAGGAGCTGTGTACTAAAGGTGTTGTGTACTGTAGGAGCTGCGTACTATAGGAGCTGTGTACTATAGGAGCTGTGTACTATAGGAGCTGTGTACTAAAGGTGTTGTGTACTGTAGGAGCTGCGTACTATAGGAGCTGTGTACTATAGGAGCTGTGTACTAAAGGAGCTGCGTACTATAGGAGCTGTGTACTAGGAGCTGTGTACTATAGGAGCTGTGTACTAAAGGTGCTGTGTACTACAGGAGCTGTGTACTATAGGAGCTGTGTACTAAAGGTGTTGTGTACTGTAGGAGCTGCGTACTATAGGAGCTGTATACTATAGGAGCTGTGTACTATAGGAGCTGTGTACTAAAGGTGTTGTGTACTGTAGGAGCTGCGTACTATAGGAGCTGTGTACTATAGGAGCTGTGTACTATAGGAGCTGTGTACTAAAGGTGTTGTGTACTGTAGGAGCTGTGTACTATAGGAGCTGTGTACTATAGGAGCTGTGTACTAAAGGTGTTGTGTACTGTAGGAGCCCCAGGGTGCTCATGTGACTCACCCTGAAAGCAGCCCAGTCCTCAGGGGTGTTTCTCCACAGGTAGAAGGAGGGTGCTCCAGGAGGGCCTGGAGGGCCTGGCTCCCCCCTCCGCCCAGGACGCCCCCCCACCCCCAGCTGACCCTGGGACGGACAGACAGACAGAGAGAGACAGAGAGAGAGACAGTCAGACAGACAGAGAGAGACAGAGACAGTCAGACAGACAGACAGACAGAGATAGAGACAGAGACAGAGACAGAGACAGAGACAGAGACAGAGACAGAGACAGAGACAGAGACAGAGACAGAGACAGAGACAGAGACAGAGAGACAGTCAGACAGACAGACAGAGACACAGACAAAGACAGAGAGAGACAGACAAAGACAGAGAGAGAAAGACAAAGACAGAGAGAGAAAGACAGACAGACAGAGACACAGACACAGACACAGACACAGACACAGACACAGACACAGACAGATACAGATACAGACACAGACACAGACACAGACAGAGACAGAGACAGAGACAGAGACAGAGACAGAGACAGAGACAGAGACAGACAGAGACAGAGACAGAGACAGAGACAGAGACAGAGACAGAGACAGAGACAGACAGAGACACAGACAGATAGACACAGACAGACAGACACAGACAGACAGAAACACAGACAGACAGAGAGACAGACAGAGACAGACAGACCGAGACAGACAGACAGACGACACCCTCATTTCAGAACAACAGCTCATGCATATGACTTGTTAACTTTAAGCTGAAACACATTTTACGATCAGGAGGAAAATGTGTCCGAACCACATGGTTGTACCAGCGCTTCAGTCAGATCCCACAGAAAACAGAGTAAGATATTCAGGATAGGTTACCTGATCAAATCTGAATTATTTTCTTTAGCGGTATACTTCTCTATGCCCCCATCCCCCTGCCATCACTTGGCACTAGGCAGCTAGTGAACCCCTGAGTAAAAGACATCTGACTTCTATATAAGCCCACAGTGTTAATATTAATGACCGGGCTGGAAGAGAAGGGAAGAGGAGGGGTTTAGGGTTATAAACACAATGTGGTTTGAAGCAAACTTGAGTCATTGAAATCTGTCTGCACCACAGTATAAGTGCTCTGAGAATGCCGCGGGGTCGACAAGCCAACAGGACATTGAATCACGGATCGTTAGGTTGTAAACACACTCCATCTGAAGCTATAGTGAAGCTGGTCTCCTCTTACCTTGTCACCTTTGAACCCTGGAAAGCCATTGGGACCAGGGTGACCCTGCAGAAGGGGTGAAGTTCAGATATTCAGAGTTGCTTGAGGAAAAGGCACCTCATTGAAAACAGATCTAAAATAGATCGACCGAAGCCAAATCAAACCGCAAACATAATGAACAAGAAAACAAAACGGAATCAAATGATGATTCAAATCTACAAAAACTTCAGTGTGAATCATCTGTATCTTGTGGGAGTGAAACCAACTCCAACTGAATCGGTTAGAGCTTCCGCCGGGGCGGAGCGACAGGGTAAATCAGCGGGCGGATCGGCCGACCCCTGTTAACCTCCGGGTCAGACAGGTCTCTCCGGCTGCTGCCTGCTGTCTGGGAGATCCAAGAGCCATGAAGCCACTCCGTTTTAGGGGTCTTCCTCCCGTGTAGTTTAAGCTGGTGGAAGAGAGGGGCGAGGGGCGAGGGGCGAGGGGCGAGGGGCGAGGGGCGAGGGGCGAGGGGCGAGGGGCGAGGGGCGAGGGGCGCGCGTCCTGGTAGCTCGCTGGGTAAAAGCAGGCACCGTTAAGGCCAAGACCGAACACAGGGACCTGGGTTCAAATCCAGCTCAGGCCCCTTCCTGCATGTCCCCCCCTCCCCCCCCTACCCTCCCCCCTTCCCCCCTCCCTCCCCCCCTCCTCCCCAAAAAGCTAGTTAAGGAGCCAGAGTCCTTGGTCGTTAGGGCTGGCGGGATACAGCAGTGCGATGCCAGGGAAACCAGCTGTGTGTCCAGCACATCCATCAGGAGACCATCTTCACCCCAGGTAAGGTCTAGGAACGGCCGCAGGATTGAAACGTTGTGCGGTGTAGGATTTGGACAGCTGGTTTTCGTTAGCGCCGCCCCCCCCCCCCTCCCCCCTCCCCCTCCCCCTCCCCCCCAGCCTATAAAACCTAGTGATAGAAAGTAAAGAGGGATCGTATTACGCAGAAACTGTGCGACATCACGCGAGCCTAATCAACACTCTGAGGTCTCCTGACACTCTGTCACCTCTGAAGATCGTTACGTGTGACGCGCAGCAGCGGGGAACTAAAACCCACATCAGAGCATCACCTGCCTTGGGTACGCTCCACCCCCCCTTCTGATGAAGTTTAAGGTTCTGGAAGAGGTCCAGAAGACCGTCTCTTCCTCTAGCCTCAGGTTCTGGAAGAGGTCCAGAAGACCATCTCTTCCTCTAGCCTCAGGTTCTGGAGGAGATCCAGAAGACCATCTCTTCCTCTAGCCTCAGGTTCTGGAAGAGGTCCAGAAGACTATCTCTTCCTCTAGCCTCAGGTTCTGAAAGAGGTCCAGAAGACCATCTCTTCCTCTAGCCTCAGGTTCTGGAGGAGATCCAGAACACCGTCTCTTCCTCTAGCCTCAGGTTCTGGAGGAGGTCCAGAAGACCATCTCCAGGCTGACGTCCAGCCAGGCCAGAGCCTGCTCTACGAGGCAGAGGGAAGGCCAGTGCCTGGGGGAACCCTATCCTCCTTCCCCTCCTCCCCCTCCTCCCCCTCCCCCTCCTTCCCCTCCTCCCCTCCTCTTACCCCTCCTCCCCCTCCTCCCCTCCCCTCCTCTTACCCCTCCTCCCCCTCCTCTCACCCCTCCTCCCCTCCCCTCCTCTTACCCCTCCCCCTCCTTCCCCTCCTCCCCTCCTCCCCTCCTCCCCCTCCTCCCCTCCCCTCCTCCCCTCCCCTCCTCCCCCTCCTCCCCTCCCCTCCTCTTACCCCTCCTCCCCCTCCTCCACTCCAGTCTGTGTTACCGGCCAGCAGGACGTCGTCCTTCATGTTCCCTCCAGCAGGGATGTTTCTCAGCCTTGGTGCAGAGCGATCCCAGGGTCTTTACGGAGGCCCTGGCTCCAGGCTTCTCTCCAGACACGGCCAGATGTGCCATCTGGGCCTGCTTCTTGTAAAAACCGTCTCGAACCCAGACCTCTGATTGGGCCACGCCGAGGGGCTCAGTCTCAGTCTCCACCAATCCGACGGGACGCGGATGAACGTTTGCGGTGTCGCCACTTGTGATTGATGCGTGGTCGGCGCTCGCGGTGAGAGGGAGAGCTTTGAGGTCGCCAACGTGAGGACAGCGACATCAAAGACGTGGGAAACGACTAACGATTGAACTTGATCGCTTGACTTTGATTACTCGCGGGTCCTGATTGATGGAGCGCAACTCTTGTGATCTCACAAGCCCAAACAGAATCCAGGTTTTCCTCTTTCATAATTCCTCGCCCACAGTACTAAATGTATTTCTATTGCAAACAGCAAAGCAAGACAAACATCTCCACACTAACTTCAAGCAGGGCACTGCTAAAGCAAATATCATGCTCTTCTCTATAAACCATACTGGACAGGAAGGAGGAGTAACACAAACCTCTAGGCCTGGAGGCCCCATCCTCCCTGGAGGTCCTCTCCTGAGGAGGTACTTCCTGCCGTCTGAGCCCAGGACCAGATCTCCCTCCCTGGATACGATGGTCACCGTGCGTGGGTGCTCCTGGCCTGGTGGAACCAGCCCACCCTTCACGGTGGAGTCAGGCTGGCGAGGGCTATGCCCAGAAGGTGTTCCCACCTCGCTCTTCACGGGGGGCTCGGAACTGGGGGGGAGGGGGGCTCTGAGACGGCTTGTGTTTCACCCCCACCTCCACCTCCGCCTCCTCTCTCAATCTGTTGGAATCTGGATCATCTGGATCGACAGTGGTCTTCTCCAAGGGAAAGCCAGGCGAAGGCTTCTTGGCGCCCCGAACCGGCATCCAGATCGATGATGACGTCTTCCGACGGTTTCCCGGGGAACCGTGCAGCCCCTCCCCTCCCCCCGGGTTCAGAGTCCTTCTTGTCGGTGGTGATGTTCTCCTCAGAGTGTTTGGACGAGGACTCTGGCTTGCATGCCTGCCCGCCCACGGCACCTGGGGAGGGGGGCTTCCACGGGAGGGTGAGGGGCCCCCCCTGGAAGAAGGGGTCGGCCAAGTCTGTGTCCTCGTCCACCACGAAGACGTCCCCCCGTCCCAGGGAACCTTTCTCGCGGCGCCCAGAGGGAACCGTCCCGTCTCCACGGTGACCTCCACTGCGTGGAAACACATCCTGTGGAGAGACAGGGATCTCGGGGGTTGGCACTGTGCAGAGATGTAGACTGCCATGATGCAACACAGGAGGAATGCCAATCTCTAACAGCCAACATGTTGTATCTGTTCCCTCGCTGCGTACTCATACGAGTGGTAATCTGGGGGAATGTCTGTCTTTGCGAAGTCCAATAAACATCCGGCATGGTTGTTTTGTTTTGTTGCTAAGACAGAAACATTGTAAGGTGAACCAGGCAGTCGGACACCAGCAAAACACACAGACCGTATCCAGACTGTCTCCTTTATCTTTCTATTCACACAGCTCTCTCTCTCTCTCTCTTTAATTGAGAGGTAAAATGAGGGAGGTGGATGAGAGCTGGAGGACAAGGATGAGGTCTGGGGGACAAGGATGAGGTCTGGGGGACAGGGAGGAGGTCAGGGGGACAGGGATGAGGGCTGGGGGACAGGGATGAGGTCAGGGGGACAGGGATGAGGTCTGGGGGGACAGGGATGAGGTCAGGGGGACAGGGATGAGGGCTGGGGGACAGGGATGAGGTCAGGGGGACAGGGATGAGGGCTGGGGGACAGGGATGAGGTCAGGGGGACAGGGATGAGGTCAGGGGGACAGGGAGGAGGTCTGGGGGACAGGGAGGAGGTCTGGGGGACAGGGATGAGGGCTGGGGGACAGGGATGAGGTCTGGGGGACAGGGATGAGGTCAGGGGGGACAGGGATGAGGTCAGGGGGACAGGGATGAGGTCTGGGGGGGACAGGGATGAGGTCTGGGGGACAGGGATGAGGTCAGGGGGACATGGATGAGGTCTGGGGGACAGGGATGGGGTCTGGGGGACAGGGATGAGGTCTGGGGGACAGGGATGAGGTCAGGGGGACAGGGATGAGGTCAGGGGGATAGGGATGAGGTCAGGGGGACAGGGAGGAGGTCAGGGATGAGGTCACACACCTTCACAGACAGATTTGACATGAAGGTAGAAGCCTGTTCCTCCTGCCAGGGCTCTGTGTGCCCTCTGTCTAATCACAGGGCTCAGCAAAAGCAAGATTCAGCCTGCTCTGTGTGTGTGTGTGTGTGAGAGTGTGTCATCTACAGTAGTGGTTTGAAAAAGCATGGTGGAGTCAGCAGAAACAGACGTCTCTGGGAGGTTCTGATGGTGGTGGTGTTGAGAGGGGGGGCCGGGGGGGGGGGGGGGGGGGGGCAGGGGGGGGTAGGTGGGGGGCGGGGCGGGGGGGGGGGGGGGGGCAGGGGGGGGGCGGGGCGGGGGCCAGCTGTTCGTACAGCTGACTGGCAGGTCTTTGTCGAATAAACTATCCGGCTGTGTGCTAAAAAGAGGTCTTAATGTGGTGGTTGGTGCTCAGTGGTGGATTGTTTGGCTGCAGATCAAGAGGTCCCAGGTTCAAATTCCCCCACCCCTCCTCTCTACACTGCTTTGGGTAGAAGAGTCTGCTAAATTAAAGGGATAAGGACTGCTGTTCTACAAATCTGTGTGCTTTTAATTGACATGTATTGGAACACCTGGGAGAGGTTGCTGGTTATTATTATTCATCTGGGTGTTTCCTGTGTCTGCATGGAACATGTTGTCCCCATGCCATTACTACACACTGAGCACTGTCCCCATGACTACACACTGAGAGCTGTCCCCATGACTACACACTGAGAGCTGTCCCCATGACTACACACTGAGAGCTGTCCCCATGACTACACACTGAGCGCTATCCCCATGACTACACACTGAGAGCTGTCCCCATGACTACACACTGAGAGCTGTCCCCATGACTACATACTGAGAGCTGTCCCCATGACTACACACTGAGAGCTGTCCCCCATGACTACACACTGAGCGCTGTCCCCATGACTACACACTGAGCGCTGTCCCCATGACTACAGACTGAGAGCTGTCCCCATGACTACACACTGAAAGCTGTCCCCATGGATACACACTGAGAGCTGTCCCCATGACTACACACTGAGAGCTGTCCCCATGGATACACACTGAAAGCTGTCCCCATGACTACACACTGAGAGCTGTCCAGATACACTGACTGAACTGCTTCGGGCACACAGGAACACATTCACACACACACGCGCACACATTCACACACACACACTCACACTCACACGCACACATTCACACACACAAAAGTGAATGGACACATACACATCAACACGAAGGTCCAATTAGATGGCAAGGTCCGTAAATCTAGCTGAGACACAGGTATGCATGTATGCAATCTTAAACTGGCTGGGTCTTGCAAGCAGAGAAAGTCAAATCACACCAACAAAAAAAAGAAAAACACACAGGGCTCGTGTGATGGTTTTTCAGACGTTAAAAACATGTTTGTTCTAAAATGCTGACAGTGGAAGAGTCAGGGAAGCACGCAGAAGGAAGGAGAGACGGCGAGGGGAGAGTTGACCTTTGAACTGGAGCGTAGACCAGCCACGAGTCTCACATCCATCCATCTGAAATCCACCTCGTACCCACCTCGTACCAACCTCATTTCATACCTCCTTTCATACCTCCTTTCATACCTCCTTTCATACCTCCTTTCATACCTCCTCTGCTAACTAACTATGTGAGAGACTAAGTTGAGAGCACAAAAAATTGTTGTGTCTGTTTAGGAAGTTTTCTCCGCTGATTGTAGGTACATTAATAGAGAATCATAATCTCTCTCCGCTGGGGATTATATGTATTATAGACGCATGATATCTCTACTGGTGTCTGTAATACAAATGCATAACATTTCCTGATAACACGATAACAAGCACCAAGCACGCAAGTCCAAGCACATCGTTTAATAAATCCTGAGCTGCCAAGGCTCCCACATCACTATTCTCCACAGAGACGTCACTCTGAACTGGAACTGAACCACAGTTAATAGCTGACGACTGTTAATGCTGATGTGAATCAAAAATACAAATAAATAATAAACACAGCGCACTCCTGTGATCTTAAAAACCTCAGAAAACCACAAGCCGCAATTCAAAGAAAATGACTAACTGGTGCTAATCCCACACAAACACAAAACACATCATGAAACATGAAACCGAACCCGATGAAAGCGTACGGCTGCGCTCTGCGTAATGGCCTTGATTCAAACAGCGTGCGGAAGATTTGGAACAATAATGACTCATGTGATCACACTCCTAACGAACCAAACGTGGACGGAGAGAGGAACCAAACTCAACTCAACACAGACTCATCAAACAAGCATTGCACCAACCTCGCCAGGACCCAACATTCGTCTCGCTATCTTCTGGGCCTCCAGGAACGACCCAAATCCATCCAGCATCAAACAGGCCAGAAGCACACGGCCTCCTGCACTGAGCCACATCCCTGCAGGTCACCTGGGACTGCAGAGCGGCAGCTGGATCCTCAACGCCTACGACTGGAGCTCCCAGGTAGCAGCAGGTCCAGATACACCACAGACCCGCCCCCTCACACACACACACACACACACACACACACCGCTGGGTCACACCCACAGCACTGAGGCTTGTCGCTCGCCCTCGTACGTGTCGATCTGAAGAACAGCCTTACGTAGGCCACACACACACGCTCAGTGCTGTACACATCAGACTACCCCACTTCCCCTTAAGGCAGTCCATGCAAACAGGTGTCTCTCTCCTGCGTGTGTGCTTGTCTTCAAATGTAGGAGAGAGAAAGAGAAAGAGAGAGAGAGAGAGAGAGAGAGAGAGAGAGAGAGAGAGAGAGAGAGAGAGAGAGAGAGAGAGCGAGCGAGAGAGGGAGGGAGAGAGGGAGAGAGAGAGGGAGGGAGGCAATGAGAGCAGGGGAATTTGGAAGAGAGAGGGGAGGGATTGGGGTGTGTGTGAAATAGGACAGAGCATGTCTGAGGGGTGCTTGGGAGGAGAGACAGGCATCGGTGCAGAAAGAGAGAGACCTGAAGAACACAAGAAGTTCAACCAGAGGAATAGGAACATGTGATGTCGCGGTGACACTAAAGAAACAACTCGAACTGCCTTCACATAAATCCCGAAAGTTCAAGTTCATTCAGGCAACCATCATCTCATCCATAGCAACCTGATTACCTCCACTATCAATTAATCCATGGCAACTTGAGGCAGGGGAGGAGGAGGAGGAGGAAGGGGAGTAGGAAGAAGGGGAGGAGGAGGAGGAAGGGGAGGAGTCAAGGGAATCCCCGAGGTCTCCAGACGGAGCAGCACCAGTTCCTGCTGAGAGGCCGCAACCCCAGGAACGACCCCAGGAACGAGGATGAAAACCAGAGGGGAATGGTGGAACCACAGATCCGCATAACCCACAGGGATTCCACCCTCTGGAAGTGACAGTGGAAGCAGCCGTAAAACCACAGCTGAAAGCAGTGGAGGGAAACAGCAAGCCCCCCGATGAGGCTGGAGTGATTTATACGTCCTGGAAGAGAGGGTGGAGAGGGAGGGGAGACCCACAGCGCTGTATCAAAGACCAGGACAGGAACCATTACCTTATGTCTGTGGTCGCAAAGGAACAACCACATTGACTGACATCAACTGTTGTTTACAGTTCAAGAATGTGGCTGTGAGAGAGAGAGAGAGAGAGAGAGAGAGAGAGAGAGAGAGAGAGAGAGAGAGAGAGACGGACAGAGAGAAAGAGAGAGAGAGAGAGAGAGAGAGAGAGAGAGAGAGAAAGACAGGGAGGGAGAGAGAGAGAGAGAAGGAATGGAGAAGAAAGAGGGAAAAGATGTGAGCGTGAGAATCCCTCCTCTCTGTAGACAGCAGGACACAGCGGAGCAGGGAGAGCAGGGGGTCGTGGCCTTTGGAGGCCTCTTTTCCGTTTCTGACCAAACTTCCATCACGCCCCAGCCTCCCCACAGGGGGTTCAAGAGGCTGGGCCAGGGAGCCATGATGATCCTCACTTAGGCCTGGGGAGTTAAACCCTGAGCCAGGGAGCCATGATGACCCTCACTGAGGCCTGGGGAGTTAAACCCTGAGCCAGGGAGCTATGATGACCCTTACTGAGGCCTGGGGAGTTAAACCCTGAGCCAGGGAGCCATGATGACCCTTACTGAGGCCTGGGGAGTTAAACCCTGAGCCAGGGAGCCATGATGACCCTCACTTAGGCCTGGGGAGTTAAACCCTGAGCCAGGGAGCCATGATGACCCTTACTGAGGCCTGGGGAGTTAAACCCTGGGCCAGGGAGCTATGATGACCCTTACTGAGGCCTGGGGAGTTAAACCCTGAGCCAGGGAGCCATGATGACCCGTCACATGTGGCTCACCCCCTCTGGATCTTGGCGGCGAGGATAAATCACCTAAATCAAGCCGATGGGGATTTGTTATGGAGTATACCACATGTAACCTCTTTTTATCCGGGAAGCGCTGGCCAAGGGCGAGAGGGGGAGAGATTGTGGATGAAGATAGGATACATGTGGTATACTCCATAACAAATCCCCAACGGCTTGATTTAAGTGATTTATCGTTGAGGCCGAGATCCAGAAAGGACAGTCTGGGACATGATAATTACACGTTTGAAAAGCTCTGAGGCTTAGGGCGCTCGTGGCAGGAGTACAGGGAGGCAGACAGACTAGCAGACAGACAGACAGGCAGGCAGACAGACTAGTAGACAAAAAGACAGACAGATAAACAGACAGGCAGACAGACAGACAGACTAGTAGACAGACAGACAGACAGACTAGTAGACAGACAGACTAGTAGACAGACAGGCAGGCAGGCAGACAGACCAGCAGTGAGACAGACAGAGGGATAGAAACACGGTCTCCTCTTCCTGTCTTTCTTCATCTCACATCCCTCTTCTCCGTCCTCCCTTCTCCCTCATCCATCTACCCTCCTCTGGGACAACATCATTGCAGAATGGAGTCAGACCGTGTGGGCCACCCAGCGGTTTGACACGGTGGTAAAGAGCTCTCAGCCCCGCGCTCTCAGTCGCAGCGTTAAGTAAAAGGTTGACGGGAAACAGAGCCTTTCTGTTCCTGAGAACAACCAGTCCACACGACTCAGACGCAGAGCACAGGATGGGATTTTACAGCTGCCATAAAAGCATGTTTCTCGTCTCTGAGCGTTTTAATTTGTTTACCTGTTTACACCCACAGCCCAGCCTGCAGGACACCCAGGCTGCAGGACACCCACAGCCCAGCCTGCAGGACACCCAGAGCCCAGGCTGCAGGACACCCACAGCCCAGCCTGCAGGACACCCAGAGCCCAGGCTGCAGGACACCCACAGCCCAGCCTGCAAGACACCCAGAGCCCAGGCTGCAGGACACCCAGAGCCCAGGCTGCAGGACATCCAGAGCCCAGCCTGCAGGACACCCAGAGCCCAGGCTGCAGGACATCCAGAGCCCAGCCTGCAGGACACCCAGAGCCCAGGCTGTAGGACACCCAGAGCCCAGGCTGCAGGACACCCAGAGCCCAGGCTGCAGGACACCCAAAGCCCAGGCTGCAGGACACCCAGAGCCCAGGCTGCAGGACACCCAGAGCCCAGGCTGCAGGACACCCAGAGCCCAGGCTGCAGGACACCCAGAGCCCAGGCTGCAGGACACCCAGAGCCCAGCCTGCAGGACACCCAGAGCCCAGCCTGCAGGACACCCAGAGCCCAGGCTGCAGGACACCCAGAGCCCTGCCTGCAGGACACCCAGGCTGCAGGACACCCACAGCCCAGCCTGCAGGACACCCAGAGCCCAGCCTGCAGGACACCCAGGCTGCAGGACACCCAGAGCCCAGGCTGCAGGACACCCACAGCCCAGCCTGCAGGACACCCAGAGCCCAGGCTGCAGGACACCCACAGCCCAGCCTGCAGGACACCCAGAGCCCAGGCTGCAGGACACCCAAAGCCCAGCCTGCAGGACACCCAAAGCCCAGCCTGCAGGACACCCAGAGCCCAGGCTGCAGGACACCCAGAGCCCAGGCTGCAGGACACCCAGAGCCCAGGCTGCAGGACACCCAGAGCCCTGCCTGCAGGACATCCACAGCCCAGCCTGCAGGACACCCAGAGCCCAGGCTGCAGGACACCTAGAGCCCAGCCTGCAGGACATCCACAGCCCAGCCTGCAGGACACCCAGAGCCCAGGCTGCAGGACACCCAGAGCCCAGGCTGCAGGACACCCAGAGCCCAGGCTGCAGGACACCCAAAGCCCAGCCTGCAGGACACCCAGAGCCCAGGCTGCAGGACACCCAGAGCCCGGGCTGCAGGACACCCAAAGCCCAGGCTGCAGGACACCCAGAGCCCAGGCTGCAGGACACCCAGAGCCCAGGCTGCAGGACACCCAGAACCCAGGCTGCAGGACACCCAAAGCTCAGGCTGCAGGACACCCACAGCCCAGCCTGCAAGACACCCAGAGCCCAGGCTGCAGAACACCCAGAGCTCAGGCTGCAGGACATCCAGAGCCCAGCCTGCAGGACACCCAGAGCCCAGGCTGCAGGACATCCAGAACCCAGCCTGCAGGACACCCAGGCTGCAGGACACCCACAGCCCAGGCTACAGGACACCCACGGCCCAGCCTGCAAGACACCCAGAGCCCAGGCTGCAGGACACCCAGAGCCCAGGCTGCAGGACATCCAGAGCCCAGCCTGCAGGACACCCAGAGCCCAGGCTGCAGGACATCCAGAACCCAGCCTGCAGGACACCCAGGCTGCAGGACACCCACAGCCCAGGCTACAGGACACCCACGGCCCAGCCTGCAAGACACCCAGAGCCCAGGCTGCAGGACACCCAGAGCCCAGGCTGCAGGACATCCAGAGCCCAGCCTGCAGGACACCCAGAGCCCAGGCTGCAGGACATCCAGAGCCCAGCCTGCAGGACACCCAGAGCCCAGGCTGTAGGACACCCAGAGCCCAGGCTGCAGGACACCCAGAGCCCAGGCTGCAGGACACCCAGAGCCCAGGCTGCAGGACACCCAAAGCCCAGGCTGCAGGACACCCAGAGCCCAGGCTGCAGGACACCCAGAGCCCAGGCTGCAGGACACCCAGAGCCCAGGCTGCAGGACACCCAGAGCCCAGGCTGCAGGACACCCAGAGCCCAGCCTGCAGGACACCCAGAGCCCAGCCTGCAGGACACCCAGAGCCCTGCCTGCAGGACACCCAGGCTGCAGGACACCCACAGCCCAGCCTGCAGGACACCCAGAGCCCAGCCTGCAGGACACCCAGGCTGCAGGACACCCAGAGCCCAGGCTGCAGGACACCCAAAGCCCAGCCTGCAGGACACCCAGAGCCCAGGCTGCAGGACACCCAGAGCCCAGGCTGCAGGACACCCAGAGCCCAGGCTGCAGGACACCCAGAGCCCAGCCTGCAGGACATCCAGAGCCCAGGCTGCAGGACACCCAAAGCCCAGCCTGCAGGACACCCAGAGCCCAGGCTGCAGGACACCCAGAGCCCAGGCTGCAGGACACCCAGAGCCCAGGCTGGCTGGCAGGGTGCGCCGTCTGCGCTCCTACTTGCTATGATCTGTCCCGTCGCTAGGCAACACCTCAAATCCTTTACACTTGTTTGAAACCGCTGGAAACACACTGCGATCTGTGTTCACACACAGACACACAGACACACAGACACAACACACACACAGACACACAGACACACAGACACAACACACACACAGACACACAGACACACAGACACAACACACACACAGACACACAACACACACACAGAGCTCACACTTTTATATAAATTAAACTGTGAATATGACAAGCAGCTGGCTTGGTTGGACTGGGTCGATTTGATGTGAGGTGACTGGCTCAATGCATGGCCGTTGATAATGTCGGTGACAAGCTGACAATATGTGCAGTTTGAGGGTGTCATATTTCGATCCAAACTGGATGAATGACACATTTGGAGCAAACGTATCATCACAAGAGAGAGGGGTAAAACAGAACAAGCACGAATTTGTTTCAGAAATCCTGCCAGTCTCCACTACCATTGAAACTCAAAAGGTTTTCAACTTCACAAGCCGTCATTAGCAACAGGTTACACCGGCTGGGAAGAAAAAGTACAAAAATAAAAGGAGAAAGACAGTCTGCTCACAAGTCTGTGTTATCTTGACACAGGATGGTTTGTGAACCCCACAGCTTAACGGAGTCATGGAATCTGTCAGAATGATGGATGTCTTTTCCACTGTTTTCTTAGTGGACTGAACTTGACAGTTGAACAGAAATCATTTAGGATGCTCAATTACTAAATGAAAAAACAGGATAATGGATCACGTCGAGCGCAGGTGCGTCTCTCTCTCTGACAGAAGGCCCTCAGGGGCAGACCGCTGGTGGGGTGGTAGATGTTTAGTCACCCGCATCTCTCTCAACACGCTGAACTGGAGCACGTCTCCTAAAAAGGAGGGGGAGACTGAAGCTAAATATTATATACACTTTATTTTTATTGTTACAACTTTTTATTGTTACAATAAAAAAATAGGGTTTGGACTATAGTTCTTCTGCTGGCTGAAGCTGTGAAGCTGGTGAAGGATAACAGCCAATGTTCCGATGGTAGAGACAGCACAGACGAGAGGCTTCAAACCCAAATAGCGGGCATTAAAAGGAGCCTTCAAACGACCTCAGGCTACAGGTTTGGATGGGTGGAAAGGCCTCAGCGAACGTTGAAGCTCATTGCTTTGGGCTTTGTTATTCTGCATTTACCTCTGCTCCCTGTGGCCCCCAGGGAGCAACTAATATCTTGAGGGTGCATTCTGGGAGTTCATGATTAACTACTGGAGTGCCACGGCCCAACAGGGGGCACTGTCAAGGGAGGCACAGGTCCCAGAGGGAACATGCATCAAAGTCAGGAACCGTAACAACAGGCCCCAACAATCAGGGAGTTCTGCTTCAAAGGGCAGAGAAGTAGACCTCGGCGAAAGACAAACAGATTTCAGTCATGTGGGGTTTATTTCTAACACTGCAGCTCTGCCGGTCTGGTCTAACGAGAAACAGAGAGAGAGATTGAGGCAGACATGGGGGGGGAGATAGAGGAAAAGAGAGAGAGAGACATGGGGGGGATAGAGGAAGAGAGAGAGAGAGAGAGAGAGAGAGGGAGAGAGAGAGAGAGAGGGGGAGAGGGAGAGGGAGAGAGAAAGAGGGGAGTTAAAGAGGAAGAGAAAGAAAGACAAGGTGTGGACAGAGAGAGATGTGGTTCTGAATATAAAAGAGAGAGAGAGAGAGACAGAAAGAGAGACAGAAAGAGAGAGAGAGATATAAAGAGACAGAGAAAGACAGAGGATAGAGGAAGAGGCATGGCATGGGTCTGGAAGATCCCAATCTCTCATTTAGACATAAAGAGCACCAGATGAGGGCTTACTGAAGAATGCTAATGTTTACATAAAGAGGAACATGTACAGTGGTCAAATGTATAAGTAAAACAATGCATGTTGTTGCTTAAATGAAAGGGATTCTTTAGATTCGCTTACAGACCAAGCTCAAGCTGAAAGAACAACATGTATCAAAGAGGTGCCAAATCAAACGATGACCTAGTAATAGGAAATAGGAACTGTGGTTTTGTCAAACTAATCAGACACCACAGATGATTGGATGCTTCTATTAACACTTGATGCAGAGGTGCTATGAACACACACACACACACTCACACACACACGGCGGTCAGTCGAGGACAGACAGGGTTATATCGGGCCTCAGAGGTGAATTCCCACACTACTAATTAATCCCAGGCCCAGACCTCCAGGTGATGGAACACTGTGGTGGTGAGTTTGGTCCAGAGGGGTGATGAGACAGGGAGGCTGGTGGGCTGGCTGGCTGCAGCTGGGGCCTGGAGAAGGGGGGGGGAGGGAGCATACTACTGCTCCAACGAGACCCGAACGAGGTCACACACACCGATGCCCTCCCCCACACACACACACACACTCACGCACACATACACACGGCATGTGAGATATGGCAGTCCCAGAGGACCAGGTGGGAGTCTGGCTCACATCTCCAGCCCAGATGCAAGTATGGTGGACCTGGGGGTGGAAGGAGGGTGAGGGGGGTGGGTAGGGGTGAGGGGGGTCTAGAAGGGAGGGTGGAGGGAGGGTGGATGGGCTGTGTGAATGGGAGGTGGTGTGGGCTAGGTGGATGAGGGTGGATGGAGGGTGAGGTACTCACAGCCCTGTCAGCGCCCAGCAGGGGGGGCTGTTTCTGCAGCAGGTCCTCCAGGTCGTTAGAGGAGAGGAGCAGGTCCTGGTGGAAACATAAAGAAGAGAACATTACGGACACCAACTAACGAGCACACAGTCAGTCAGTCGCTGTTATTAAATTCACCAGACTGCATCAAACCACAGGGCACATGTTGATCCTGTGTGTGTGTGTGTGTGTACAAGAGAGAGTACTGTGTGTGTGTGTGTATTTGTGTGTCTATGTCAAGCTGGGTGGTGGTGTGTGTGAGGTGCTGGGCTGTACCTCCAGGGCGGCGTGGGTCCGGGGGGAGCGGTGGGGTTTGGGGGCCCCCCCACACTGGGGCTGATGCAGAGTGCAGTGATGTCGGGCCGCCCCGGGGTCGCCCATCAGGAACAGCAGCTGTCTGAGGTGGCCCTGAGAAGACAGCGCAGGAGGGGCTGAACATGCACGTGTCCAGACTGCGTGTCGTCGTTGTCGCATGTTTACGACACGCACGGTAGGGTACATGTCTGAGTAAACTCAGCCGTCCAGCAGGGTGAGGTGTATAGCCCTGCTCTCAGCTGAGGGTGAGAGGCCTGCCGTCTATCATGAAGGATACACCTTGTTCTCTCCAGATATCTAGCCCTCTGCTGGTGAGAAATATGATTGCTAATGAACGGTGCCAACTCAAACAAAGACCGTTATTTTGTTTAATATATTCTAAACAAACGGGAAAAGAGAGTGAGCGAGAGGGACAAAAAGAGAGAGGAGAGAGAGTGGGAGAGGAAAAGGCAAGAGACAGAGTGAGACGGAGAGAAACTCATAACATCTATACCATCTGAGCCTCTTTCTTTACACTTCTAAACGTTCCATGACTAACGTAATATGTGTCCAAATGTACTGAATCTAAGTGAATAAATGTCAAAAGAACCCTCATCTGTGTGTGTGTGTGTGTGTGTAGGAGGGCATGCAGTGAGGAGTCTGCTTCACGAAGAGCCCATGCTGCCTTTGCTCTCCTCTCAACCCAGAGTCAGGTGGCTGAGCGGTGAGGGAGTGGGGCTAGTAATCAGAAGGTTGCCGGATCGATTCCCCGCAATGCCAAATGACGTTGTGTCCTTGGGCAAGGCACTTCACCCTACTTGCCTCGGGGGAATGTCCCTGTACTTACTGTAAGTCGCTCTGGATAAGAGCGTCTGCTAAACAACTAAAATGTAAATGTAACCCCAGCAGCCAGCCTTCACAGTGTTGATCTGTATTTCTACGATCTGCACAAAGGGAACGCAGTCATTCATGAGGATCGCGAAAGTCTGTAAATCTCCAGAAGATGTGTTAAGACATGACAGTGATGTTGAGCATTCCAGCCGGTCTACGTGGTCAGTGACCTCTGAGGCAGGGAAGCCCAGAGGACAGGAGGTCAGAGGTCATCTTTATCTTTCGAAGAAACGTTCCGTGCAGAGCCCCTCTGTGCAGCATCACCAGTTTCATGTGATTGACTGTACCAGGGGGGAGAGTAGAGAACACTGAGGGGGGGGGGGGGGCATGTTGCCGTGGCCGCAACGCATACGGCAGGAATCTTTTTTCAAGCTTTCATAACTTTTTTTCAAACATTTAAAACGTTTTTTCTGAAAATATTTGTATAAATTTCAATACTTTTTCTTAAATATTTCACACACACCATGAGAGGAGAGAAGAGAGCGAGCCTGGCTTGAAAATGAAATAAGTCGAAAGTACAGATGTTTGTGTAAAATAAATTAAGTCAAAAATTGTCCCAAAAATAAATAATGAAGTAAAGTACTGACCCCAGAAACATCTACTACTTCTCATCTCTGGACCGCAAACACTCAGACAGAATGAGGTGTTTTCCTACCCTGCTGCCATGGAGCGGACAGAGAGCAAAAACTAGATGCTACAGTCGAGCATAGTCGAGCTGGCGGGATGATGAGGGTGTGTGAGTGTGGGGGGGGGGGGGTCGACAGCTGTCACCACCTCACAACACAGGAAGTTCAAAGTCCCGGGGTTGTCATAGACACACATCGCCGAGGGAGACGAGGGTGAAGGAGAATCCATCTTGGCGCGCGCTGAGCGCTAACCCAGATGCTGCGCCCAGCTGCTCCTCTCCCAGTGTCGTCCGCTCCAACACTCAGCCTTCAGGAACAAGGGCCCTGCCCCGGCCGAGGATGATGCGGCGCGGGGGAGAGGGAGGGGGTGCTAAGATGATCTACAAGACAACCATCCTCCCTTTCCTCCCAGACCCCCTACAGGAGGGCAGGAGGGCCCGGGTTTTGGGTCGGTTCCGTTTTCAAACCCACGCTGCGTGTGGATACATGTCAGTGCTTTGGGTTAACAAGGACGTTTCCTGCCAGCTTCCTGGACTGACCTCCCCTGATAGCTTGGCTGAGAGATCTAGAAACATTCCTTAAAGCGAGGGAGCGGAGAAGCAGGCAGAGAAGAGAGGCCTAGAGAGACGACATGCTCTCTGCTGGGGGCTCGTACTCCGGTGCTCGTACAAAGGCATGAGACTTGAACTTGAACTCTTGTGAGTGGGTAGAGGCAGAGGCAGTCAGGAGAGCTGAGGCAGAGAGAAAGAGAGAGGCTGGGAGACAGAAGCAAAGAGACAGAGGCAAAGTTAGAGAGTCAGAGAGATAGAGAGGGAGAGAGAGACAGAGACTGGGAGACACAGAGAGTCAGAGAGACAGAGAGACAGAGAGATAAAGAGTCAGAGAGACAGAGAGACAGAGAGATAGAGAGTCAGAGAGATAGAGACATAGAGTCAGAGTCAGAGAGACAGAGAGACAGAGAGACAGAGAGACAGAGAGACAGAGAGATAGAGACATAGAGAGTCAGAGTCAGAGAGTTAGTGTCAGAGAGACAGAGAGACAGAGGCTCAGGGAGACAGAGACTCAGAGAGACAGAGACTGGGAGAGACAGAGAGTCAGAGAGACAGAGACTCAGAGAGACAAAGACTGGGAGAGACAGAGAGTCAGAGAGACAGAGACTCAGAGAGACAGAGACTCAGAGACTCAGAGACTCAGAGACTCAGAGACTCAGAGACTCAGAGACTCAGAGACTCAGAGACTCAGAGAGACAGAGACTGGGAGAGACAGAGAGTCAGAGAGTCAGAGAGACAGAGTTTAGTGAGGGTGAGTGAGGAGCTCCTTACCTGGAAAGGTGTCTCGAAGCCCTCCAGGATGCCCCCCAGCAGCAGCAGCCCGTCGGGGGTAAAGTCCATGCCCCCGTACCCCCAGCCCACCTCCTCCACCAGGGCGCAGTCCACGTACAGAGCCAGGCCGCGGGCCGCCACGCTCAGCGCCACGCTGTGCCACGCCCCGTCCGACAGCCCGCCCACTGGGAACCTGGGAGATGCCGATACGTCGTCACAAAGTCATCTCGTCACGACGACGACATGACGACAACATCGTCGCAAAGTCATCGACAAATCATGACATCGTCACAACGTCATCACATACCCTCACAAACACCCTCCCACACACACACCCTTCCACACACACACGCACACCCTCCCACACACACACACAGGCAGGCAGGCAGACTGACTCGTAGTGGCGCTGCTGGGTGCTTATGAAGGTGAGGGTGTAGGGACTGATGCGGATCTGCAGCAGGATGTGGCTCTCTGGGCTGACTAGTGTCATCACGCTGCGCTCGTCTGTCTGGGAGCTCCGCAGCTGCAGCAGCAGGCTGAACTCATCTGCAAACCTGCACACACACACACAAATACACACACGTATACACACATACATACACAGAGTGGGGCACAGTTTGATAAACATGATATGTTTAGTTATTCTCGTGGAAACCACCAAACGTGGACTGTACATTGTGATGTATGACAATTCAGTGTAAAATAATGTGTGCACACTGATAATTGCGTGCACATTGAGTACAGGAAAACGAAACATAAATATACAGTAAAGAAGTTGAAAAACTTGTGTTAAGCTAACGTGGGTTAGATCTGTCAAACATCACATGCCATGTGAGTCGAAGCAGATTGAGCTAAGGTCTAACTCTGTGTGTATCAGAGAGAGTGTGTGTGTGTGCTCATGTTACCCTTCGGTGAAGAGCTGGCGTAGGGGCAGTGCCAGGGTGGAGTACTGCCCCACCTGCAGAACCACACACCTGCGTCCCTCCACAGTCATGGACGCGTTGCTGCTGTTGCTCACCTGCAGCGACAGCTGCTGCAGAATGTTCACCTCCTCTGTGGAGAGAAAGGTGGACGTTTACCGGCCATGGCTGCACCCCGACTGCCAAACAAACATTCCTCCAACAGCGATGCGTGCTGTTCTGGCGTACAGACGTGAGGGATGTCCTGGTAAATCAAGTGGAATGCAGAAACATCTGGAGAAATGCAGCGCTGGCACTAATTACTGCGCTCTTCTGTATTCGAATGTTACCAATGATGGCTGGTGCACGGCGATGATCAGAAAATGCGGACCGTTTCATTTTTTGGCGCTAGAGGACTTAAAACAAACACAAGCCATTGAAAACTGTGCGCTCGCGTCCAATAGTGCCCTCCATTGTTTTTGCTTTCGTTCCTGAGCTCATTTCCTGTCTGCAGATTTCGGGGGTACAGGAGGTCCTCTTTATTTACGTAGCGCCGAGGGGTAAGTGAAATTCGTCATGCCCTGCTGTGAACGAGGGCCCTGTTGATAACAAACCACTCCTAAGGATCATGAATACAACGATTGATCAATGAGCGGGGAAAAGCCAGCACTGAGAGAAAGTCATTGGTGCATATTGATCGTGCTCTGGCACGTTTATGACCTGAGGGTCATTTTAAGGCCTTGTGGGAATTTCACTGTTCAAGAGGTGGGGTCAAAACCTGTCAGCTAAAAGGCCTGTCTTCTGAAATGTCAGACAATCAGACAATAAAAGCTTCCAGAAACCTCAGCACGACAGGATACTCACTGCTAAACACAGCCAGACGAAGGCTAGGATTGTAATGGCAGCACTTAAACATGGACTTCAATGATTTAACCCAAGTGAACATGTTTCAGACTGCCTTGGGGATATTTCCATGGAAGCTGTAATGCTCCTAAAGATTAAATGCCCTCCTTCCAACCCTCCTACCCAGAGTAGGACCTGAGGCTAATCTGTTCTTACGTTCTGAGGCACATTCTAGAAGCGTGGTGTGCACTCTACTAAAAATATATAGTTCGAACGGAACAGACCAACTCATTGTTCCATATCTTATATGACAGGATGTTTCAACGTTATAGTTACTGTATAGGGGTTTGGCACTATACTCTAGGTTGATATCATGCACCATCTCCACCATCCACCTTTCACTTCTCCCTTCAGTGTGCCCATGTCTGTCAGCCCCTTCAGAGACCCACACAGCACGCTCTCTACTCTCCCTTACAGCCCGGGTAGGATCCATCATGATCGGCTACTGTAGTGCACTATGGTCACACGCTGCTGCCCTCTAAAACAGCACCCAGAGACCATATCCCGTGTCCCATTCGGCATTCCAACATTCCCTGCTTTCCAGGGTTCCACAAAGAGAGAGAGAGATTTACGCCGCTGGTCGCCAAATCAAATAATAAAAGAATCAGCGAAGTCGTTGGTTTGAGTGGTGACTTAGTTTGCAACCCTATCTTTTCAGGCAAGTCAAGTGTCAGATCGGTCTGAAATAAATGATACGCCTTCTCTGCTTGAATCTGTTCCTTTGAAACGTGGTTAGTGTAGGCAAGGGATGGAGAACACTTGTGTGACAGTAAGTCAGTCCGCATGTGGTGATGCCATCGTCTTAGATTACAGAAAGGTTACAAGTTCACGTGTGATGGAAAACGACTTCAACCCGACCAATCTTTCCGATGCTAATCTCACAATTGCTATCCGTTCCGGATTTACGATTAGCCATCTCTCGCTTGAGGGTGTAACAAGATCATGATGGAAAATAGGCACTTAGTTGGCCTAACCTCAGGCATGTTTTAATAAGTGTGAACAATCAAATATATTTTATGTCAAACACCCCTGTTGTTTTGCCCGTATTGCATCTGCATCACAGCCAGTTCAACTCCCACAGGAGGGAGCGAAGAGGCAAACGTTAGCATAACCTTCTGCCTTAGTTGCACAACGAGGTCAATATGTGCCATGTTCATAAACAAACACTCTTTCAGTCTCTACCACTGATTCTCAGATACCACACTTCGCTCAACTGCGGTGAATTGGCTATTTGTACAGTGATGTCTAGAACCGGTGAAGTGACTTGTAATAACCAGAACACATTGTTAACCCTTAGCTATTGCTCTCTTAACCCTACACTCAGATTGTGCGAGCAAGCTGACAATCAGATCATTTTGTACATTATACGTAATGTAGCTAAGGTTATGCAATATGGGGAAGTAATGCGTACATAAAATCTCAGTTTACATGCTTGCAACAAAATTGCTTAGAAATACACGTTACATTACATTACCCATAGGTAACAAATATGACATACCAATTATTTATTATTATTATTTATCTGTTAACAATCAGCAAGCAAGCTGACAATCATATAATTGAGGAGTACATTATAATGTAGCAAAAAACTAGCTAGCTCAACCTACTTTTACAGTTTCAGTTAGATAACTCTAAACCTTACCGTGGTAATTGTCGATGTAGGTCGAAAACAAATAGATAAAACCCCTTTTCCCTGTTGCTTTGAAAGGCAGCACCATAGAATCCTATGTACATCGTTATTTGTATTTTTGGTAAGATCACGGACAAGCTCTTCGTAAAACGGCATTTTGTGTTTGAGATTTAACAGTTACCGGATGTTGTCGTACTAGCTTACGCAACATGCGGAAGTGATGCGTGTATCAGTTCACATGCTAGGGTCAACAGACAATCGCTCCACGGCTCAAACGAAATGTTATTTCAATGGTACTTTTTTCAAGCACTGTCTGTTTACAAGCAAAGAGTTCACAGACACCCACAGCTCAACAATTATAAACCACCTAAAACCCTCCGAAAATACAAGAAAAAATTTGACGAAATTCTAGGGGGGGCAATTCAATGAGATCGACAGCCGCTAAATTAATCCTGGCCGCCGGCAGTGACATCATGCCCAGCGCCAGACATATCCTCTATGTGGATGAGAAAACCCGTCCCAGACGAGAGAATTCCTCAAAGACAACTCATGTCTGAGTCCATCTGCTCTCCACTCACACCACCACTCACACTGCCTGGTGTGTTTTTGACGTTTTCTGTCTTCAGAAAAACAGAAATAAAGTCATTGTGTAATTTAGGAGATGTGTCATCAGTTCGGGGACATTAACCATATCAGGTTACAGAGAGATGCAACTCCCATCTCATCAGTAACTAACGGTTGATAGAAACATAATTAAAACCAGACTTTCATTACAAATTATTCGAATTCTCAACCGACAGTTAGTGTATCGTTTCCGCAGCGAAAGTAGCAGGAGAACATTCTCACACACTTAAACTTCCTAAAGACCAACAGCATTTATGATTTAAAATAAAAAACATTCCGTGCCCTGAAGGTGAAAACACAGTGTTTCATGTGTTCCTGCCACACCAGTCTCAAACGACTGGACCCTCGCTGGGACGCTGAGGGGCCGGCTAGCCACACGTGCGCCGCTCGATGCTAATGAAGGTGAACCACATAGACACAGCTGTTACTGGCTTCTTGCTAATGAAGGTGATCCTGACAGCGCTGTTACGGACAGGCGAGTCAGCAAAAATAAAAAGGTGTTGGATGGAAGAAGGCGGGGGTGTGAGATTGGAAGAGTGAAAGAGAAAGAGAGATGCATGTGTACTACACATACATTGTACACACATGCTGTACATACACTATGCATTCATACAGTACATGAATACATACCTACTGTACATACTGTACTGTACATACATTCATAACTTATATAAAACATACATACTGTAGCAGATATATATACTGTTCATACTGACAGTGCATCCATACATATATACATGTACATCCATTCATATAGAAAGTGACAAGAGCAGAGATGGATGGATGGTGGAGGGATGAATGGATGGATGAACAGACAGAGGAAGATAGAGGCAGGTGTGTTTGTGAGGCAGCACAGGGCAGAGTGATGGAGAGGCGAGGCAACAGCTGAAGAACATCATCGGAGCTTCAATCGCCCCCGAACATCCCCCTCAAGCACTTTCTGCTGGGATGCAGTCCGCTAGTCTCCCTCCCTAAATCTGTCGGATGCCCCCTTCTGACGGGGGAATGATTCACCGTAACTCACCTTGACGATGACCTTTGCTCCGCTGGTCCACGCAAGGGAACATGCAGTTCTGTATCTCAGCAGAAGCACTTGTTGTTGTCAGTACCCCTTCACGTCTCTCTTTATCATGTGAAATGTATGTTTTCATTTAAGGGATGCTTTTATCTAATGCGATGTACTGGGGGGATTTGAACCTGCGATTTCTTGATCTGAAGTCGGATGTTCTGACCTGTTGAGCTCAAGCTACCCGTCGCTTTGTGGTTCAGTTTTTCTTAATTACATTCTTCCACTCGACCGTACGTAAATGACGGAAGATTCTAGTTGACAGAACTGCCTAACGCCTCCAGGCTCAGAATAATGTGTGGACATACTGTATTTTCCTTTCTTGCGTCGTGTCAAGGGTTATATATATATAAATTCCAGGCGTTGATGGCTGTGAGTCTTATCACTAAATTGAAGTGACAAGGCTTGCTAATGTTCAAAGAACATTTGAACATTGGGGGGGGGGGGGGGGGCGCTTTTTCTACTGATTCTCAGAAACATGAAGGACCATGCAGAATCATCGCCTCCACCCCACGAACGGCCAACAACAACTCCTCAATAACGCTCCCGCTCCTGGGGTCGTCGAAGGGCCGTTCGTCCAGGCTTACACTTCCTCTGTGGAGGACCTGGAGTCTGGGTTGCGTGCCTGGGAAGGCCCGGTCAGGCCTGGCCTGGATTGATGTGCTGTGATAGCAGCAAGGCAGGCTGTCTGAACAGCTCAGTATGGGATCAGAGGAGAGGATTCAGAGAGGCTGGGGTCAG
The DNA here is from genome assembly GCF_021917145.1 of Hypomesus transpacificus. Lineage (NCBI taxonomy): Eukaryota > Metazoa > Chordata > Actinopteri > Osmeriformes > Osmeridae > Hypomesus > Hypomesus transpacificus. The sequence continues at coordinate 40,110 of NW_025813825.1, read as the reverse complement.
AAGAGCTGCAGACAGCTCACCGTCGTCAGGGAGACTTCGAGAGATGGACTGTGTCTCTGGGAGGGGGGTGGGGGGGGGGGGTGGGGAGGGGGATTAGGGGTGCGTCCATCTTGAGACCATGTGCTGACTGTTCATCACCGCAGGCCGACTCGGAAAGCTGAATGTAACCAAACACAGTCCCCCACTGTAAATTTCTGGAGAAAATCTGTTTTCATCCGCCTGGGTTATGCGTGTTATTCTTTTGGATTAGAGCCATTGTGCCAGACACGAGTCAGCGCTTTGAGCACGTACTGTACCACAATAGAGAGAGTGTAGAGAGTCGTATAGAGAGTCGTGTAGAGTTGTGTAGAGTTGTGTATAGTTATGTAGTGCTGTGTAGAGAGTTGTGTAGAGAGTTGTGTAGAGAGTTGTGTAGAGAGTTGTGTAGAGTTGTGTAGAGCTTTGTAGAGTTGTGTAGAGAGTTGTGTAGAGAGTTGTGTAGAGCTGTGTAGAGTTGTGTAGATCTGTGTAGAGAGTTGTGTAGAGAGTTGTGTAGAGTTGTGTAGAGCTGTGTAGAGTTGTGTAGAGAGTTGTGTAGAGAGTTGTGTAGAGAGTTGTGTAGAGAGTTGTGTAGAGCTGTGTAGAGTTGTGTAGATCTGTGTAGAGAGTTGTGTAGAGAGTTGTGTAGAGCTGTGTAGAGTTGTGTAGAGAGTTGTGTAGAGAGTTGTGTAGAGCTGTGTAGAGTTGTGTAGAGAGTTGTGTAGAGAGTTGTGTAGAGTTGTGTAGAGAGTTGTGTAGAGAGTAGTGTAGAGAGTTGTGTAGAGTTGTGTAGAGTTGTGTAGAGAGTTGTGTAGAGAGTTGTGTAGAGAGTCGTGTAGAGCTGTGTAGAGTTGTGTAGAGCTGTGTAGAGAGTTGTGTAGAGAGTTGTGTAGAGCTGTGTAGAGTTGTGTAGAGAGTTGTGTAGAGAGTTGTGTAGAGTTGTGTAGAGAGTTGTGTAGAGTTGTGTAGTGCGGTGTAGAGAGTTGTGTCGAGAGTTGTGTAGAGAGTTGTGTAGACAGTTGTGTAAGCAGTTGAATTCATGCCGCTGCGTCATGTCATCACCAGTGTGAAACCTCCAACACGTAGACTCATTCCAGAAGCGTGATGCTGAGCAGCATGAACATGGACGTGGGCTCTCTGGAACGTCTTAGTTTCAGACGTGCGGTTCTGGCCCAGAGACCGGACGACACTGGAGGAGACCCAGGGAAAAGCCACACAAACCACTGTGGTCCTGAGCCATAAATCCCAGCTCATCAGCCTGACTTCAACCTCTCCTCCCCCTCAGCCTGGCCCACACATCACAGGAGCGTTTGCTGTAAGAAGCTTAGCGATGCTAAGTAGGCTAGACTGTTCCTCAAGGTACCGGCCCCATCTGGACCATGAGCCTTCACTCAGAGACTGGAATGTGCCAGAATGTAGAGGCAGCGTACCTCCACTCTTACCCCAGTCTTACCCCAGTCTTACCCCAGTCTTACCCCAGTCTCACCCCACTCTTACCCTACTCTTACCCCAGTCTCACCCCACTCTACCCTACTCTTACCCCAGTCTTAGCCCAGTTTTACCCTCAGTCTGTGACCTGGGCAAAGGCCATGGGGAGTGGTTTCCCGAACACTCAGGTTTTACCTGCTGACTACAGCCCCGTCCTTGTCCTTCTAATGAGAAAACATCATTTTCCAACACAACCTCTCTGACTGGCCTCGATGACACCGGCTTCAGACGATCTGTAACTGCCGACACACGAGCAAAACTTTGTCTCTTCTAGGGCGATTCAGAACACAGGTGCTCATCACCCAAAGCACGAAGCAGTTTCGCCTAGACGGAGGTATTCCACAGTGAGCCAGTGGTTTGCGGTGATGGTTACCACAGAGGAAGCTATTAGCCATTAGCCCCAGGTCTTAAGCTAACTCTGCAGCCCCCGTCCCTCCCCTGTCCAGCCCCCTGGCCTGGCGCTGTGGTCTGGGCCACCTCCAAGCTTCTTCATCAGGGACTCTGATCAGTCCGCCGTGCTGGACGACTTGGGGGATCACATTACCGTAATGGGCCTGGATGGGCCAGCGGATACCACAATTACTCTGGTCCAATTACTGGACAGCCAGGGCAGCGGAGGGAGCACTAATAGGGAGATGATTAAAGACTTCCCCCTGCCTCAGTGGAATAGAGAATGTCTGGAGAGATAAATGGAGAGTTGGAGGAAGATAGAGAGGAGGAATAGACGAGGGAGAGGGGAGTGAGAGAGGGGGAAGAGAGAGGAGGGAGGAGGAAAAGAGAGGAAGAGGGAGGAAGAGTTGTCATGTTTCTACAGCTCATTCTCCTGATCATGACCCACAGAGACTGGAATTTTTTAAAGAGGTATGACTGCAGTTGAGGTACGACTCTGAGGCAAACATCCAAATGTACAGTACGATACAGGCTACCCACTAGCGTGGGTCCTGCAGGCTGTGTGGGGCTTGCCAGGGACAAGTATAAATAGAGCAGAACTGAAAACATTTCAGGAGACGGCTCTTTTTCAGACAGATCCAACCTCCTATGGTGACATCTGTCTCGTTAAGCGTCACCGTGTCGACGGAGGGCCCAGGCTGAGCCTGATGGATATCCCAGCACGTCTGCAGAACCTCCCACCTCGGACGCAGCAGGCCCGTATAGAACCAAGCATACAGGCTCGTGGCTTGGCTGAACAAGAGAGATCCGGCCTCTGCCTTGTAACCCGCAACCCCCTCCCCCACCTCCCCATCCTGCCTCCCCTGTTCCTACCCCTTTCTCCCACCCTCTCCCCCCCCTCCTACCCCCCCACCCCCTCTCAACCCCCTTCCCGCCACCCCTGTTTCCCTCATCTGGAAAAGCAGGAAGCGTGTGTGTTCTGGAGGGGTGAACTAACGGTGCCACAGGGGGCATGTTCGGAGGGCTGACGCTGAGCAGGACGCTGCCAGAGCCTGGGAGCGTTCAGCCTGATGAAGACAAGAGCTGTGGACGTTCAGGAAAGGCGCAGTAACGCAGTGAAAGTTAACGTGCTGTTACAGCAACACAGGGTTGTCTAATAAGGTGCCCTCGACTAGATCATCGGGCCACGATTCCCCTCGGTCTCCGTTGTCCTGTCTGAGCAAGTCTTACAAGCGAGGCACCGGACTCTGTATTCGTTCCTTATTTAATGGCCAATTAGTCTTGCCAGGCTACTTCCCCTGTGTATTCAGAGAGGGCCTGGTCTTATCCACAGGGCTTACACACACACACACACACACACACACACACACACAGCTAGGGAAGGAGTTGGGGGAAACCCACAGGACATCCTGTGCATGTTAAACCCTTGTTTAACTCTCTCTTAATTGTGGGTATAATCCCCTCAGAGATGGCTGAGGAACACTGAAACCACTCACTAGGAAAGCACCTTCAAAAATGTGTCTGCTGGAGGGGGGTTAGAATCAGATTCGATACATTTGCCCGCTCCGAACACAGTGCATGGCCCTGTTTGAGGCTTCCCGCCCTGCTAACCCCGGCACAGAAGGTCCCCCAGTCGCAGGTTTGTGTATTAACTCTGAAGGAAACATAAATACGTCCACAGAAATACGGCTCTTTTTTGAAAGGGAAGAACCCAGATCTAATGTTACCACTATTGGAATGATTCGTGAGGAGGGTTTCCACAGAACGCGTAACATTCACATCATCGTTTTGCATTAGCAAATTAAGACTGTTTGTAAAATAAGGTCTTTCCATTCATATTACCAGTAGTTCGTCCCGATGAAGCCTCACCAGCCCACCAGGAAATCGGTGACTCATCGAAAAGTGTGACCAGGGCTTTGCTGTTCTAATGGCTTGTCGTACTGTACAGCAAAGGTTAGAGCCCTAACCCCAACCCTAACATTAGCTGTGGTAAAATAAACCGCCTTCTTTCAGCTTGTCTTTTAACGGCCTGACTTTCCCTGAAGATGGAAAATGACTGTTCTTGTGGCTTAGCCAAAACTCTCAGCACTGGGGCACTAAAGGACAATGAAGGAATTTCTTCAGACAATCTTCCTGGAGGGAGAGAGGAAGTCTGGAGCTCAGCCAGTCTCCACTCGCCCGAGTCTGCCTCGGAAAGCCAGCTTCATCTGAAGACAACAAGGGAAGTGGCTTCAGAAGGGAAAGTGGCTGGAGGCCAGATAGCCTCCTGTTTACAGCTGTGCAGATTAGGATCGATTACAAGGCTGTGAGTATGTTTCACCTGGGGGTTGGAGCAGGTCATCTCCACATTGCAGAGGTGTGTCACTCCTGTCAAACATTTCTCATAAGTAAGCTGTTGAGAGTGAAGATCAGAGCGTAGGAGAAAGTAAGTAATTGAAACGGGTCAGCTGTAGGTCAAATTTGATGCCTGGGTCAGGCTTTGAGCTTTTAAAATATTTGTTTGTTAAATAAGTAGTTGCCAGTCTTTTTCTTAGACAAATGTGATAGCTCTCTTTCTTGCTGCTCAATTCAAACTGACAAAATTTAAAAAAGGCTGGCAGAGGTAAGCCGGAATCAGGAATCGTTTTCTTTCAAAGTAATTTATCACACACAGTAAAAAATAAAAAAAAGAAGACTGGAACCTAAAGGCATCGACATTCCTAAAATGAAAAACCACCCCTTCCCGATATTCAAAGTTCAAAGTTGAACAGAGCCAAAAGGTGAAGAACTTGAGACTCTGAAGAAGAACATTGACATGAGCTTCAGCAGTGGTGTAGACAGCGTCGAGGCAGAATCAGCAGAGGTGAGGGCAGCAGAAGTCAAGCCGTCAGAAGGACATTCCAGACCATCCATCTAAAGTTTGTTCCATCCTGCAGAATCTTCCCATCCGCAACATGACCCCTAGGTCACTGCTTTATGGATGGAAAAGGCTTCTGAAGGAAAGGTATGTGGTGGTATCTACCACTGCTTTACCAATTAGGGTGAGGAAGATCACATGAAGTTGCCAAAGGGTGATCCATTTCCCATTCAGGCCTACATTTACTCGGTTAGTGGAAGCTGCTTGTCCAAAGCGATGTACTGTAATCAAAATGCATGGAGTACGATTAGACTCCAGGGGGGTTGTGCCATGCCTGTTACAGGACACAGAGAGCAACAACATCTCCAAAACAAAGATCCCTGTTTTGTAAAGCGAAAACAGATCTAGCAGCCCCCATGCCCCTAGAGGACAAAGGTGAAAACACACACATGGTGTTTTCACAGATGTGGACGTGTTCCTCGGGAGGCCGTCAAAGCTGGTTCGCCGGGTTGAGACCGTACCGTACGGACTGGGGCTCCAACACAGCCGCCCGGGTTCGAATCCGGTCTCTCTCCCCCCCATATGTTCCCTGTCTCTCTGTGACTTTCTCTGTCCAAAAAGGACATATATCCCCCCCAAAATAATGTGCTTCAGTTTCCACAGAGAAGCCACACTTCAGCAGTGCCGTCTTAATTCCTGTCCCTCTCCCCTCCTTTGTCCCAGCCCAACAGACAAGTTTGGACGAACCATTCCCCCCCCCCCTCCCCCCTAAGTGAAAACACTGCCCCTGTTATGCCATGGATTATTAGTGGGGACAGTTCAATGGTCCCATGATGACAACCACCCCTGACCTCACGTCTGTGGCCACAGACTGGGACCTGGGACGACCCTCGGGTCTGTGGCCACAGACTGGGACGGCCCTCTCTCTCTGGAGTGGTGAGGTCTCCAGACCTGCCCAGAGTCGGGCTCTGGGTCAGGCACAGGAACGATACCTGGCCTCAACTAGCAGACTTAAACCCAAACAGAAATGTCGTCCATTCATTCTAATCAAAGTATTTGGAAAGTATATATACTGTACATGTGTATTTATTTTCCTTTTTCTTGCTGTGGTCCTTTTGTTAGTCCTTGCGGTAGTCCTTTTGTTAGGACTACAGCCATGCAGGGAGGTATGAAGGGGTTATTTGCGACGACAGGCTTATTAACATCAGGTAATGGATTGCTTTACTCTCAGCCATCGCCTGACAATCTACTTCTCCAAAGAACACAGGAACAGAGACGTAGAAAAAAAACTGAAAAAAAGATTTAACGCGCCAACAGATGGTGCCGACTTGCTGCTGCATGTGTTAAACACACCACTTGGACAGAGAAAGAGGCAGAAAAGGAAGAGGGGAGGGTTGTAACCGGGTGTTTGACATGAGATGAGAAAAGCAGAGAGACTGGAACGGTCCAGGAAGTTGATCTGCCAGGTAATGAGGCTGTTGTGGAACACTGGAGGAGAAAGCCAAGTACACCCACACCCATGAACACAAAGTGTAATCAGTGTCATGAAACGAAACCTTCAAGGAAAAGAGGTCATTGTGTTACCTCAGCAAACAATCAGAGAAGCTAGTCAAATCAAACAAAGAAAATTAAAGTCAGTAACTTTCCCAGTTTTACCAGCAAACTGTTCAGGTATTTCTTCATTTTTTTTGACGAGCTTAATACAGAGAAAGGTTGTGGAATTCCAACAGTACATAAAATAACGTCAATATTATTGAAAGGTCTTGTGTTTCACTCTCCTAATCTCCTATGATAAGACTGCTGTCTCTCGAGTTCTGAGTTTGAACACGCGTGTATCCTGCACAGGTCAGATCACCTCTCAGGGAACAAGGCCTCAACATGTCTGTAGCAACCTTGCGACCTGCGAGGGTCTCCAAACCGCTCTCCGTCCTGCTCAGGTCAGATAACCTCTCAGGAAACAAGGCCTCAACATGTCTGTAGCAACCTTGCGACCTGCGAGGGTCTCCAAACCGCTCTCTGTCCTGCTCGGGCCAGCGCTGCTGCGCAGGGCACAGGGCGACGGACTAAGACAACAAAGCAAGTCAATGGACGAGGTCGTTTAAGTGCTTGTAAAAGCTCTTGTGAAAGACTTTTACAAGGCCGGCCCTGCTCTGGATGCTGTTGGAAGGCTGACCTGGGAGGGACGCTGCTTTGAATACCCTTTAGGGTCAGAGTAAACTCACAGCCACTGACAGACAGGGTGTACCTGCCCAGGGGAACACAACCGCCTAGCTGTTTGACAACATGCCTATCCATCACCCTAGTACCCACTATTACCTCCCGCTCCCCCCTTTCCTGACCCCCCCCCCCCCCCTCACACACACACACTCCCTGTCAGCTCCACAGACATAATTTTCCATCAGCGTCCAAACCTTAAGCTGCCGTCGTCGTACAGGCTTATTTTCAAACAGAAAGAGAAAGAGGGAGATATAATAGAGGGGATGGGAGAGAGAGAAAGATGGGGAGAGAGAGAGAGAGATAGGGAGAGAGATGGGGAGAGAGATGGAGAGAGAGATGGGGAGAGAGATGGGGAGAGAAATGGGGAGAGAAATGGGGAGAGAGAGAGAGATGGGGAGAGAGAGAGAGATGGAGAGAGAGATGGAGAGAGAGAGATGGAGAGAGAGATGGGGAGAGAGAGAGAGAGAGAGAGAGAGAGAGAGAGAGAGAGAGAGAGAGAGAAAGAGAGAGAGAGAGAGAGATGGAGAAAGAGATGGAGAAAGAGATGGAGAAAGAGATGGAGAGAGAGAGATAGGGAGAGAGTTGGGGTAACAGCACTATGTCATTAAAACACTCCCTGACCTGTTTAGTGAAGGAGCCTGTGTCGGTGGCATTAATAAGCAAGGCAGTTAACAGAGGTTGGCTCTTTACATGAGGTCATAGCTTATAAAGAGGATGCACAAGACAGTTATCATAGGCGGAGGTAAATGATCACAGACTGTAATGGTCTGGCCCAGGAGGTGACGATGAGCTCACAGCTGGTTGCCAGGTTAGACATGTTACACAGTGTACTGATGGTTAACTCACCAGAAGGAGAGTCTATGCTAATGAACAGGTCAGTGCCAATGGACATGTTTGGACCATGGCCAGTAGACCAGTGATAACAGAAATGTTTGGACCAGAGCCAGTAGACCAGAGATAACAGAGATGTTTGGAGCTTTAAAAAATCTTACGTTATGACTTTAACAGAGCTCCAGCAAAACAAGCAAAGAATCTCACTGATGCAGTTGATCACTTTCTCACAGAACTGCTTAAGCCTAATGTAACAAACACACAGACCCACCAACAACCACCACATGCACAGCACGGGAGGAAAAAAACTTGTAAAAATTCCTGTTTGAAGCACTGTTTAGATTTAAATGACACAGTTCTGGTCTCAGCTCATGAAAAAAAACGGACCGAACCCCAAATCCCCCCACCTACCCCAAAAGCAAAACACCCCCAAGGCGTTTAACAAGCCTTTAGCTGGCCGTTCTGCTAAACAATGCATTTTACCGCTTCTTTGCCACCAGTTTACGTAACGCGCGGAGCCGAGAAAGGACACATCAAGAACAGATCAATCAACGAAAAGTAAACAAAAGCTTAACGGGGTTAACGTGTCCTGGCGGAGGCTTCGTCGTTGGAATTTCGGAGCAAGGACACGGTTCACGTGAGGAAACAAAAAAAGAAACCAGAGTAAAAAAATAATAAAATAAAACAACTCAAATCCGAGCTCATGTCGTTCTCTCTGGCGGTGCCCAACACCAGAGCTGTATGGGTTCACTCGTCAAAACATGGTGCTCACCTCAAGGTCTTTCATCAATCACGCTCAGTCTAACTCAATAAAGATAGGTATCAGCACATGTAGGCCTATATCAACGTTCAAGACATTTACGAACATGTCAAGAGCCATTCTTTCTAACTTGGCGGCAAGCTTGCGGGTCAAATGTTTATTTTGGCAACCAACTACTAAAAAGCTGGCAAGGCACAGCTTCAAATAAGAAATGACGTCAGCAGAGGAATAACTCAAATGTCACTGAAACCTCCCATTAATTCAGGATCAGCACTTCTGAACTATCTATGTATCCCACAAAGAATTCTTCCAGATCCAGTAGATTCATAGATCGATGGAATGCAGATAACCAGTTTTTTTATTAGTGGTTTGAAATAGTATGAGATCTAGTCATCTGATGCCACCTGCAGACTCACATGATCTCATGGTCCAAGTAGAGAGAAAATAAAAACAATGTTCGACCTTAATGGGGCTGAGGAGAGAGATCTGTTTATTTTCCTATTTGGCTCTTAGTGATGATGTCACACAGGGTCATTGAGGAGGCAGGTGGTCAGCATGCCAGGGCTAAACAAGCTTCAGTCTGTGTTTGGGGTCACAACATGTATGAAAGAGAGAGAGACTTAGGTCATGTGCACACGTGTATGAGAGAGAGTGTGTGAGCGAGAAATACTTAGGATGTGTGTGTGTGTCTGTGTGTGTGTGTCAAACTAGCGTGAAACAACATCGCATCATCTGGCATCTATTTTGCGGAACACAAGCAGCCAGTTAGACGCGTCACAGCTGCTCAGTTCAAATCAGACACCTGGCTCCCACCTTCACTTTTTTTATGGCAAATTACAAATATCATGGTAGGTTTATGGCTTCCCAGAGGGTAGAACGTAGCCAAGTGAAGTCAGCGTCTGCTATTAGACACCAATCTGTAGCAGGCTTGGGTTGGCCTTACTGGAACACCTCACTCCAAACTCAAACCAAGTGTTTTTCTTGGACACCTGGTCTCCGCCTTGTTGCCTGCCCGGGCAAAGACAGGACAGCTTTTAACAGGAGTCATGTTTATATATTCTATTTAACTTTTATTTGTATTCATTTATTCCCAAATTAGTGCACTTCTGCAAGAGGTAAGTTTATCGGGTACAAAAACAAGCTGGAAGCGCAGAAAAAAAGTTATATGATTTATGTATTTTTTCTTTATAAGTGAGCAAGACAAGAATGTCCATACATCCTATGTGAGAGACTGTCCAACAAAGGGACAAAGACAAAGATCTGCCCCGGAGGACATCACCTGGGTTGCCAGGTGCGCTCCCCTTATCCCTCCTTTTTTCACGGTATTGTCACTGAGTTATGGGCTTGGTTGCCATCACACTGTTTGGATCAACGAGATGTCGTGGTGTTACATTTCACATTAATTCTATTGCACATTTAAAAACAACCCAAGTTAACCAAAATGCTGTACAATAACTTGATAACAAAATAAAGTATTAAAAGATTTAACATACCACTAAAGGACTCACACACTGAACCACAGGGCATTGCTGCACTTAAGTGTGTTGCGTTAAGGTAGGCCCAGAATCGACAGGTGTTTACCATTTATAAGCTGCGAAGGAACTTACAACTACAATACAGGGGATGAATGGCCATAATTACAATGTGTCAACACTTCCATCACAGCATAGCAAAGACAACAAAAGTAATGCCAGATCACCCCTCACCACATAGCTCCAGTCTTTTAGGTCACGGCCTGGCATGTGTTTTGTGGGCTGCGCATAGCTGTTAGAGAATGTAGCCAAAAAACAATCATTCAATTAAATGTGTGCTCTTGCGCCAACAGAGAGAAACCCTACTGTTTCAAATCGCTCGCTGACGGAGGCGATCCAAACAGCGGAACAGATGGAATAAAGACACGACCAACACGCGGTGAGGTAACCCCGATACACTCCGGTCCGTCTATAACACCGAACACCTGATGGAATGGCATGTCTGCCGACGGAGACCATTACACCCGCGCAATCTAGCTACGCACCTGGTTTCAGTTTTCACACAGGGGAATAAGAGCCCAGGCTAAGAGCAACATGTGGTTTGGACCTTTCAGCACACGGATGGTTCTGTTCATTCAGGGTTGACCTCAGTCTGAGAACACACGCCCTGAACCGGCACCGTTGCCCCAGTGTTTCGAGGTGCGTGCTACACCCCGCGAGCCTCCGCACAGCTCAGCTGGCTGATTCGCTCCAGATACACGCGAGGCTGATGTCGAGATTCAGATCCTGTTTCATTGGCAGCAGATGCTTTGTTATGGATCTGGCGATGTATCTGTGATGACATCATGAACTGGATCCGCAGGCAGTGTCTTTGAGATTCTTTCAAACCGGGACCTCTCCTTTGATCTGATTGGCCGAGACGACAAGAGTTGATGACAAGTTAGATAAGCCGACATGCAAAACTAGTTCAAATGGAAGATATCTTTAAAACGGACTGTATGTCTCAACATGGTGCTCTTCATCCCAAACGTGTGTGCTTTACAGTTACAGTATACCACCACGGTTAAAAGAGACTGGGAGGCTGAGGTTAAGCAACTGCTGACATTGATGAGCAGTCAAACATTCAGATATAAAAACGTTGTAATGACATGTCAGCCCTTCCAGACTGATTGCTTGGTTCGCAGGCTCGGGGCTGATGTCATTCACCCCCTCATGAAAGTCAGTCTGGCCTGCTGGCAGTCACGTCCAGCCAAACCTCTGCCATAATCCAAACAGATGAACCAACCACTTAGGAACTTCTATGCCATTGATGAGACAGAAACTGGTTTTTTGCCTTAAGTGTCTGCAATAATCTGATCAATTTTAGGGGGCAGTTACATTGACATTTTCTCAAGAGTAGTTCCTGGGGGGGGACCCCAAAAGTTGTGCTGTAACACATAGCCTACGTTCAACTTAAAAACACTTATGTGTCCATAATCAACACAAGGTGAAATCAACTCCCCACCTCCATCAGAGACCCTGTCTCTATTCTTCCCTTTGGGACTTATTTGGTTTTCACAATGTATGCTTCATGTTTTGGCTACCCGCAATGTTTGGGGCTATCTCGTTGTTATGATCAGTGACCTATGCACTTTTATAAAGCTCTATTTAGGAAGTTGCTTTGGATAAAAGCGTCTGCTAAATGCATAAATGTAAATGAAATGTAAATATTGGGGGGGGGGGGGGATCTTATTTTCCCCAGGATTGGGGGGGGTAGTGTGTCCCCTATCGCTTTAGGATTTTCATGGCGTTGTGTGATTCATCTGGGTGGGAGACTGTTTGAACGTGCAGCTGTCCAGTCATCCCCTCATAGCAGATTGTACACGTCTGCTATATCACGAGCGCAGGTCTCTCTGCACACGGCGATCCAGACGGCCAACCTCCGAAGCGCAAGGCCGTCGCAGGTCAGACACAGTGACACACAGTGATGTCATCGTCGCATGCCGTGAACGACCGTTGGTCTCGGTCGCTTCTACCCCGAAGGAAGGCTTTGAAATAAACTTGTTCAGGTCCTATTTCACCTAACCCCCCCCACACACACACACACACCCATCAGCCCCCCCCCCCCCCTCATTTGTGAGGTTAAACCCGCATTAGGTCATGCAGTTCAACTACAGCTTAGATCGTTTTAAGATTTGTATTTTTTTTATCGGGTGGGTTGTTCCTTTGAGTCAATCTATTTCTATTACAGGGCATAATAGCAATAAAATGTAAATAAGTGGGTACAGTCACCTCACCCAGAGCTTGATTACATGGCTGCCAAGGAAACTATTATCTTAACATTACATAATCACCGGTCTATTTAATGAAAATCTGCACTGTTTAAAGAAGGCTTTTACGCTCCGCCGGCCGCAACGACTCCAGGGTCCCTTCTCATACAGTGAAAACATTCAGCAGCGAAAATGTGGCTGGATTCACTCAACACACGCTAAAATGTGTCTGTCACTGTAGCGGTCTAATCCAGACTCTTAACCGGTTCTTTCTTCACCTACAGACTCATCTGCGCCCCTCCCCCTCATGTCCGGGGCTACAGTCCACAGAACTGACATATGTGACCGTCTACTGTACACAGCTGATAGCTGTGAGGAAATTGGATAAGATTGGGCTTTGAAAATAAATCCTGTTACACAATGGAGGCCGTGCTATTCTAACCACACCCCAAGTCACTGAGTAGACTAAATAAAATTGTCATTTTTCTTGTGCTCCTTCGTTTGTTGGTTAACGGTTTGATCAGAAACCATTCCGAAATGTTCCTCATAAAAATACTTAAAATTCCTCTAAAGTCACAAAGACCGAATGCAGTTTGTAACGTAAAACATCACAATATTTGAGTAGTCATGTAGCCTATTCCTTTTTAGATGTACTTGTATAATATATTCCTTCATTCAATTACTTATTTTCATTCTTAATGTTATGGTAAAGTAGCATACAACTGCGACCTTTATAATTATATAATTGTTCTATTCAAATAAGTGAGGGCAAACTAATTTCTCACATGATGCATGATTATGGCACACCGAATCATCAGGTAAGGAGTTCAATGACGTTACACGTTACACTGTGAATGTTTGACAAAATGTCTATCAGAGAATCAGGTGGAGTTAATTAACCAAATTCTTGCCAGGGATTTTGGCACACGGTTGGGCTGGAATACATGTGTGTGGGGCAACATATTTTTTCAAAAGTAGCCTAATTAGCCTATTATAAATGTTAATATCAACAATACTTTAAAGTTTAACTTCAGAGCGTGAGGAATAACTGCATCAGGCTGGTTGCCTGCTATTGAACCCGTTTCGACTTCAAAACCTTTTACGATGCAACAGCGGCTCCACGAGGCAAATTGGCATGATTAAACCTCGCGCTTTACAATGGAGAAATAATGGTCTCTCAATTGAGTCCTCACCAATTCGTTCCAAGCAGTGCTAAACGGATGCTAATTCACGGTTGAGAGTAAAGTTTATTTTCCTCACAGGAGAAATAATTCTCATACAGCAAGAGATAGGTTAGGTTCACATTAGGTTAATGTTGTCTTACCTGATGGCAGCGCCCCTGACCCCGACTCACCGCCGGAGTCCAGCGATCCAACGTCAAAAGAGGCAGCGCAGACGAACAGAAGCACCAGGAGACAAACTGTCAATTTTTTTGACCAGAAAAACATTTTCTCCACTTGGAAGTCCTTAAAATATACAATAGCTTTGAAGAATTTATCACTGGCGTATCCAATGACTGAAAGACGAGGCAGGAGCAACATCAAAATTCACAATGCATCTATAAGTTCAATAAAAGTTCAATTGAAGCCTCTTCCTCTCACGAAAAGTCCATCAAATGTTGAAGATATCATGCCATCTCCTTTCCCTGTAAATTGACAAATGCAGGATAACAAGATGATCACTGGCCACAGTTGACCATCACAAGACTTGTCAACCTCCGCACCTTCTCTCATCCAGCACGCGGAACGTCAACTGCTCGCGCGCAAAATGTGTATATGGCACGCGATTCCCCGCCCACTCGTGTCACTGTCCAATGAAACCTGTCGATGATTTTCATGCTTCTGATTGATAAGTTAATAAATGTTAGCGTTAACAACGGCTTAATGAAATACGGTGAGTTTGGGTGTTTTTTAAGCTCTAGAATACCTACACTGTAAAATATTTCGTTGTAACTTTACAGTAAATTCGTGCCTACTAGTAACATTACTTTCACAATAAGTTTACAGTAAGCCTAATTTATTATAAATATTTCACAGTAATCCTACTGCACATGTTTCAAAATAATGAACTGTTAACATTTCACAGTACAATGCAATGCAACTACAGCGGTATATTGTAACTTCACAGTTGTCATGCCATTGGATTACTGTGATATAGCAGTATGTAGCTGTGGAATAACATTGTCTTGCTGTATATATATATATATATTACAGTGATTCAGTATTTTTATGTTTTTTACTGTCAAAGTAAAAAATACATTGTACATTTACAATGTACATTTACAATTACATTGTAAATGTACATTTACAATTTAAATAACACTTCAAAATACTGCAAATTTGCCTTGTTAACTGTGATTTTACCACACAAACCTGCTTTGGATTTGCTAAATTAAAAGTCAAAGCAAGAACAAAGACAACACTCATTTTAAATTTTTTAGAATGATGACAAGTATTTAATTCACTATTAAATTAAAAATATATATTTTCAGACTTCCCATGTACTGTTTTATATATTTTTACCATCAACATGGAATTGGCTTCCATTGTAAGGAAAATACCTTAAAAAACAGTTTATAAATACATGAATATACTTTAAGGATCACTGCTATATTGTTGAGGTAAAAGTTATATCAACTCCAGCAATTTTGGAGTGATTCATGACTATAAAGTTAACAATGTGCCATGGGAAGATCAAGATTTTTGAACAATGTAGTACCGTCTATATAGATATATCTAGATATATCTATGTACAGTATATCTGGTGAAGGGGTGTAGCATGCGCCATCATAATTCGTCATTAGGCTCATTAACGATCACTGCAAAAGATCTGCAGTTCCTGTGCAGAGACAGGAGAACCTAGCAGAACAACCATCTCTCCAGCTCTCCATCGCAGCCATAGCCCACCTGAGAGGTCACGACAGTTAGCCAGACTCGTTAGATCAGAGAGGTATATTAACATCGCATCGTTTGAGTATCGTAAGAGTCGAGACTTCAGGACCCCGGGTTCTGGACTGGATGGAGTGGTACAGAGAAGGCGTTCTGCTAGGTTCTCCTGTCTGCACCGGAACTGCAACTCTTTTGCAGTGATTGTCTCCTATGTATGCACAGGAACACTGAAGCTATGTAAGAGTGTCTCTTTTGAGTACAGGTTTAGTTACTGTGCAACACAACTTCACTCCAATGTTAATACTTAGCTATAAAAATAGCATTCGCGCTGACCCATAGCAGAGTTAGCTAATAGTTCATCCTAAATTTGGAGCAAGCAAAAACCTACAAATTTGTATGTATGATTTGAATAGTACTTGCTACCAATCTTTAGCTGAGGCAACATACTCTATATGTTCCTATTTTACCGACGCCAGCCGCAAATTAGCCACCCTAGCTAAAGCATCGACCAATTGAGACTTAGCTATCAAACTAGACAAAAATGTTAGCAATAATGACGGATTTCCTGGATTTGATTATTCAAATCAGTGAAGTACGGCATTAACGGCACAAGTAAAACATAAGTACGCACAGAGATGACTAGCAGCTAAATTGGCTGACTGCAGATAGTATACCGTTACAGGGCAAAAGTCACGATCCTGGCAGGCAGAGCTGAGGTAAAATGCTGGAAATGAGAAACGGTCGGTAAAGCGCGAAATCTGACGTCATTTCCACCTCAAAACTATTTAACTTCCTGAAAATTGCATGTAAACCAATCTCATACGAGTTTTGAATCTTGCTTGTTTCACAGCTAGCCATATTTAAAACATTAATGTATATTTTAATTGATTATGTTTGATATATTTAAGAATTAATACTTATGCTCATTTTAAGGAATTGTAATGAATACATTTTGAGAAAATGACTATTTAAATAAAATCAAAGAGATGTAATAAACCATGCCATTTCTGTGAGTGTACCTTGGAGCTCTTCTATCGCGTGCTGTATCCACCTGTCTCTCCCACAATGCAGCGCAGTTCAAGTGCAATTCAAGTTTTACAGTAATGTACTGGGTTATCTCAAAGGATGATTTGAAAAGAGTATTTTACTGTGAAATAACCCAACAAAAAGCTGTGAAATCCCGGTATCGTTTCTTTCACAGTAACTTACTGTGTCTACATTGATTTCACAGTAAATTCTACATTACAACATGATATTGGTAATCCTGGTAACATTTTACAATATAACACAAAGACAAATCGACAGCAAATTTGTATAAAATAAAAACGTGAACACTAAGACTGTCACCAGACTGAGATTGTGAAAGATGTAGTCTTGTTATAATTTTCATATATCTTTATTCAAGGACTTCTAGAATACAAAATGTAATGGTATAGTAGAAATGACTGTAGGGTTGCCAGTCAGATAACACACCAGGCAGCAAAGGATTCAGTCAGTCCTGAACTTCAGAAAATAACCGTTTTTTTCCGTTTCTGACACAAGCATGGATTGGTGTAGATTTTACACATTTGTTTGAAATATTGTTATTCAAGCTCTTTTTTGTCTTCTTCTTTCCAGTTCCAGAAACAAAAACAGATGCATCATCATTGTCCAATGATGAACCATATGAGAATAAACTTTTTTTTTCTTTTTTTTTCCGCACATGCACATAGTTTTCGTACAGAAACATGCAAACATATCCGAGGAACAAAGCCATGTCAAACTAGATGAGGTATGTACTGTGGTGACAAACATGCGAAGCCTCTAATGTGGCACACTGATAGAGCAAGGGTTCAGATGAGGGGTGACCATGGTTCAGACAAAGGGACTGCCAAATCCTCCACACACACACGCACACACACGCACACAAAGTATGGCCAAACAAACAAGGACATTTATAGGCCAGGGAACATCCCTTCAATCTACAACATTACCTCTCCCTAAGAAGCATAAACATGTCCTTATTTCATTTCTAATAATTCACCTGTTAACTATCCATCAAAAAGATTTGCACATTATAGCCTACAGGATTTGACAGTAGGAAACAAAAATAAATATGTGACTTCTGTTTCAATACAATAAAAACACCTTTTTCATGGTTCTATCAGGGAACATGCAGTCAACGTGATTAACTCAGAATGCCCCGTTTCACATATTGTGAAAGATTCAATACCGTTGTGCCTAAATGTAATTTTCAATAACTTTACACATTATACTATATTCACTGTACAATTTACAACTCCTAAATAAATCGAATGTAAAATGTTGGTGACAATCATGCTAAAGCGTGAATCTGGATTTCCCAGAGGGTAAAGCTACAGGCTTGCTGGAGTGTCTTCTTGTTGCATAGCCCTACTGTAAGGCAACAGTCAACACAACCCTTTTTGCCTATGATAGGATAATATTTAGAATAACCCCTTTGACCTTTAGGGTCAATCCCTCCGCAAGACCCCTCTTACAGTCCTGCCCTCAGGAGAGACAGACCTGGAAGAAAACAAACCCATGATTTTCGGGCAAAGGTGGCACACTTCTTTGTGGTAGTTTTCTTAAGCACAGAACCTCCTCTGGGATTCAGAGAGACGAGGTAAGGATTCCCAACATGATCTATTTATATAATTTAGAACAAAAGTACAATAATAGAAAAACATAAAACGGTAAAGTGAAACTTTCCTTGTTTGGAGGGAATCACAATGGCACTTTTTTCCCATTACACGTCTGTTCCTACCATCTCTTTCTGGCAGTTTTGTTTATTTTGGAAGAAAAAGGCAGAAAGCTCGACAGGCGTTTCTAGTCAGGTACAGACGAACGTTGATACTGTCCAGACCCCCGGCATGCAGTATATCGCTTGCTTTGGATCTCTAACTCTTACTTACAACTATATCAATTAAAAATTGTATATTTATTAATAAAAAAATCTTTTTTTTTTGTGCATTATTTTTCCCTCATCGGAGATGAAAACAAATGCTTCATTCTATTAAAACCAGCAAATGGTTTAATTTCTTCCAGTTCCACCAACCTTCTCACTTTATGTTACAACCTTAAATAACTGTCTTCCTATGCATAACCAGTTTATATCATCTTCATAACACATCCCATGTTCTACATGAGTCCCATCTACAAGTCAGGCTGCATCACAACTGTACAATAATACATCTTTAAATGACAGGCACTTGGTAATTCAGCAACCAGAGCATCGTGTTAGCAAGAGCTGACCTACCCGACCACTGTACACTCTCAATCATTTACAAAAACAAGAAAGCTGTGAAAAGATATTCAATCCACCGTAGTTTCGTAGAAAACAACTACGTATTCTGTTCATCGTGTCGTGAGCAGGCTGCATGAGACCACAGAAGACCTACAACTACACAAACATATAGTCCTGTGACCGTCACAGGAAGTCACCTATCACTGTCACAGGAAGTGACCTATCATTACTGATTAAAGAAGAGGGGTCCATCTGCTAGAGCCTCGAATTCAGAGCTAGCGAGAAAACGAGGTCATACTAAAGGATCTTCTGCTGCAAGGAAAAGGGTCGAGTGATAGTGCATTTTCATCATTGTGAGGTCTGGTCTCATGAGTCCTGCTTCCAATACATGGCCAACAGATCGGACAGCGACAGATCATTTCACAGGAACAGACGGGCTAGGATGATTGGCATTCTGAGGGGTTTGTAATTTCAGCTCATCGAAACACAGTTCACAGTCTTTGCCCCCAACCCTCTCCCCAACCACACTCAAAGTAGGAAGACATTTTGGCTTCTTTTTCTTCAATCTTCTTCTAAAACAAAAATATTTTACCGACCAAGGTAAAACACTCGCAGGGATTCAACGTGTGCTCTGCACTTCGCTCACACAATCGAGACGAGTTTCAATTTCAGTGCAAGAAGGGAGTAGAAAAAAGTTGTCTTTTGTTTAAAAAAAGAGAGGACAACACTACAAACAGGAAGGGTCTTCCTTTTTAAGTACCGTCCAGTACTTTTCAAACGTACACGACACCCTTCCTTCTCCTTCGGCCTCCTCCGAGAGCTCCAAAGCTGACGTCATCCCGCAGTCCGAGCAACCGTCCAAAACACGACGGGAGTCCATCGACTCTCAAGCTAAAACGCTTTCGGATCCCGCAGATGAAGAGAGGGAGGGGGGGAGTGGGGGGGAGATCCGCCAAACTAGCTAGCACCAGTCCTCCTCCTCCCTCTCCCGAAGGCCTCCAGCGCCCCTGGCGCCAGCGTTGACCCCCAGGGTGAAGTGGAACCCGTTCGGTACTCCCGCCCTGCCCTGCGTGGGAGCCGTGGAGGTCCCGGCGCCCCCCGCCTGTGAGGCCAAGGCCGGGGTCGAGGCCGGGGCAGCGGTCCTGGGAGAGGCTCTGGGCCCTCCGTGGGTGCTCACGGCGTCCTGGAAGTCCTCCGTCTCCTCCAGGAGGCCGCGCGGAGACCGGTCCCACGCCCGGGGGCTTAGGTTGGGGTCGGAGCCGATGCGGGTGACCGGCACGGGGGATCGGTCGTGGCCGCTGAGCAGGGCGTCGTGCTCGGACATCCCCCTGCTGAGGCGGCAGGGGGGCGTGGAGGCGGGTTGGACGGGCGAGGAGTGGGTGGTCTTGTAGGCCACGGCCGGCCGAGGAGTGAGGGGGGTCTGGGGCAGCTGCCGACGGCCTCGGGGTGTCGTGGTGCCTGAGGTCTGGACTGGGGGGGTTCCTTTAAGCTGGGAGGGGGGCAGGAGCAAGAATGGGAGCAGAGAAGAGAGATGAATCCAAGACAATGATGTGTACTGCACTGCACTACACTCTTGGGACACTGAAATGATTTGTGTGCATGTGCGTGGTCAAATACTGCTCCCCACCTCCTGTCTCCTGTCCTCCTCTCACCCGCCCCCCTCCCCCTTCCTCACCAGTTTGAGCAGGCCGGCGTCGGGGCCCTCCCCCGGGGAGGTGGAGCGGCTGGGCCCGGCAGAGCGGGCGTGGCCGGGGTCCCTGGCTCCGTAGCGCTCGCAGGAGTAGTACCGCTGCTTCTCCCCCGCCACCGAGTGGTACCTCCTCTCCTGAGGCCGCCCACGCTCCCTCGCCCTCTCCCTGGACGTCCCCTCCACCGGGGGGTCGGAGGGGGAACCTGGAGGGCGCAGAGACACGTTCCTGGTGAGGTACTTGTTTTGTGTGTTTTATTGGTGGTGTGTTTTGTATTGCGTTTGTGTTTTCAAGCCTTTGTTTGGACTTATTCTGTAACTCAACACTTGAATTTCCATTAGGATTAATACACTGAGCTGACCTGAAATGATTTGAGTGAATTTCCTGTGATGTTTTTTTTTCCTCCCTCCCTCCCTCCCTCCCTCCCTCCCTCCCTCCCTCCCTCCCCTCCCCTCCCTCCCCTCCCCTCCCCTCCCCTCCCCTCCCCTCCCCTCCCCTCCCCTCCCCTCCCCTCCCCTCCCCTCCCCTGCCTCCCTCCCTCCCCTCCCCTCCCCTCCCCTCCCCTCCCCTCCCCTCCCCTCCCCTCCCCTCCCCTCCCCTGCCTCCCTCCCTCCCTCACCCTCTCCCTCCTTCCCTCCCCTCCCTCCCTCCCTCCCTCACCCTCTCCCTCCCTTCCTACCTCCCCTCCCCTCCCTGCCCCCCCAGTGCTGGACATGCTGCCCAGGCCGTAGCTTCCAGAGCTCCCTGGACCAGGCTGCTCTGACTGGGGCATCGTGAAGGGCACACGAGAGAGACACAACCTCATCCAGAGCAAACAATCTTGTGTGTGTGTGTTTGTGGGGGGGGGGGGGGGGGGGGGGGGGGGGCAGACAGATTCTGTCTCTCGCAGTGCCTAAGGGTGTGTATGTGTATGAATGTGTATGTGTGTGTAAGCATTTCTGTGTGTGTTTGTGTAAATGCGTGAGTGTGTCTGAGCGTGTGTGTGTGTGTGAACTTAGATCTATCTATGTGGCAAAACCTCCATTACGACAATAGAACACTAGATTGCTGAAACGCCCTGTTCCTGTCTGATGCAGCCTGGGAGCCTCTCTGTAGAGAGGAGGGTTTAGCCTCATTCAGTCACGGCCTGTTAATAAACATGAACCGTGCCTCACACATCGCAGCACAGCATGTGGAGCAGAAACAAATCTCTAAAAGAGTTGTTTTGAGGGCAGATTAAATCGTATTTCATAACCGTCACTCTCCACTACAGAGTACAAAGAGTCGACCAATACAAATCAAAAAATCTAATCCCCACAGAAAGGAGATTTTCCTCGAGGAACTCTCGAAGTCTCTGCTAGTCAGAGGGGAAGCTTGACACGTACAATCCTGGCTGAAACCCTTTGGGATGGGAATCAGAGACCTTTTTTCCTACATAACGCGATCACAGACCCTTAATCTTTTAAGGAATTTGCACCACTAAGCATCCAGGCAATTTGGAACAAGAGCCACCCCCCCCCCCCCGCAACTCCCCTTCCCTCTCTCTTCCTCTCTCTCTCTCCTTCTCACACCCCCCCTCTCTCTCCTTTTCTTTTCTCTCTCTCTCCCCCCCCATCTCCCTCTCTCCCTCTACCATCCCTCTTCTTCCTCTCTCAGTCTCTCTCTCTCTCTCTCCCACTCTCCCACCCCCCCCCCTCTCTCTCCCTCTCTTTTGTCTCTCTCTCGCCCTCTCTCTTTCTGCAATGTGTGTGTTTGCAGGAACTCGTGTCTGACCCGTGCTGCTGGCAGGCTGAACACTGGTCCCTCCATCCAGAGACTTCTGCTTCCTGTCCTTGTCCCGGCGGCGCTGGCAGCTGTGGTGGTGATGGCGGTGGTGTGCCCTGTCCTGACCCTGTCCTGGCCCTGTCGCCAACCCCTGGCCCTGGGCGGGCCGCTGCAGGGCGTAGTCCCCCAGACCCACCTCCAGGGGGCGCTGGGGGGTCAGCGTGGACGCCGAGCGGCGGATGGGGCTGATGTCAGCGATGGGCTGGCAGGACGGGAGAAGAAGAGAGGGTAAGGAGGAGGGAGAGACGGTGTTGACGCGCCAGAGGAGGGCAGCAACACGGAGGAACAGACCCAGAAGCATCGCCACACACACACACACACACACCACGTTCCACCCACTCCCTGTCAGTAAGACTGACAGGAAAAACACAGCAGCATTTCCACCACAAACACTCGGCGATTCGGACACATAAAAGGTCTGGATGTCGAGCTCTATTTAACATCACCCATGTTCCTCAGAACACAAGCTGGCAGAAGTAACTGCTGGGGATCTAAGAACAGGCGGGGTGTTGACATGAGCCCTGGAAACATTCTACACCGTCACAGGAAGTGACCGTCACAGGAAGTGACCGTCACAGGAAGTGACTTCTTCTGCAGGGAAGTGTGAAACGTGCATCCCATACTAACTTTGAGACGGCTCAACTGACATGTGGTGAAAACCAACAGGTTGTCAGTCGCTTCATTAGATCTCCCCCCCCCTCACCTTGACACACACACCTACACACACACACACCTACACACACACACACACACCTACACACACACACACCTACACACACACACACCTACACACACACACATCAGTGTTGTTTCAAGGCCACGGTGTCCACACCCCACCTTATTCTTAAGTGACTGACTGTCACTGCCTGGACAGTCAACATGTCTGGAACGTCAGCTAAGTTCTCACCCCATCTGGTGGCCACAGAAGAGATGACATCTAGCTGACAACCCCTGGAACAGACAGCCAGGACCTCTGGACTGAGTTTCCTTACTGATCTGGAGTCAGTCTGTTATACTGACTATGCTGTTTTCTTGGTGATGGTAAGTTACTTTTGCGTGGGATCCTAATTACATCGTAGAGGAACGTATGCAGTATCTGTTCCAGGGGGTCCATACACACATTGCTGATTGGTAGCCACAGTCAGTGGTTTGAGCAACACGAAGCACAAGGACATAGAGAGAAAAATAAGTGAAGAAAAAGTAAGTCAAAGGTAAGAAACTGGCACCGCTGTACCTACCCACACACAACACCCAGCGCCCGCTGAAACACTAAACACCCACCACTGTACAACACACAAACTGACGTCAGGAGACACTTTGATGGCAAGGAAGCAAAAAAGTGTGTTTGGCGTTACCATGGCTGCATGTATGGAATATCTAGTGGGAGTTGTGCTCCTGCTACTGTGTGACCGTGTGTGACAGAATGGATCCGTTGCAGGGGAGACACAGCCTGTCTCTGGGGACAGAGGGGGACAGTGTGTGGACACTGGGATGGAAGGGGCACATGGAGGCCAACACAGAGATGGAAACAAGGAGGAGAGAGAGAGAGAAGGAGAGTAAGAGAGGGAAGAGATAGAGAGAAGGAGAGTAAGAGAGGGAAGAGAGAGAGAAGGAGAGTAAGAGAGGGAAGAGATAGAGAAGGAGAGCAGGAGAGCAGGAGAGGGAAGAGAGAGAGAAATAGTCAGAGAGAGCGAAGGAGCATGAGATAGACAAAAGAGAGACAATAGAACAGAAAGAGACAGATAGATAGAAAGATAGAGAGAGACAGAGAGAGAGGGAGAGAGAGGCGAAACAGGTGGTACATACTGCCAGGTGGGTCCCAGGGGCGTGGCGAGGGTGGCTCCGCTATCAGACAGCACACACAGGAGGGAGGGGGGGGGCACAGATTAGCCATGGGCATCAAGAATAGGGAGGGAGGGAGGGAGGAGAGTGAGGAGAGAGGAGGGGGTGGGTTAGAGAAGGAAGCAGTGAGGGAGAAGGGAGAGAAGAGAGGGGGGTGAGGGAGGAGGACAGAGGAAGGAGAGAGGGGGGGCGAGAGAGGAGGACAGAGGAAGGAGAGAGGGGGGCGAGAGAGGAGGACAGAGGAAGGAGAGAGGGAAAATAGGGTCGGAGATATGGAGATGTTTTAGTAGAGAGGATATAGGAGATAGGAGAGGAGACAGGAGAGGAGAGGAGGGGGGCAAAGGAAGACTGACATCAAAGCTAGACAAACAGCATTCACTGGTTTACACAGGTGGACCAATCACACGGACAGAGAGAAGCCGTGAGGAGAGATGGAGGATGATGGAGAGATGGAGGAAGATGGAGAGATGGAGGAAGATGGAGAGATGGAGGAAGATGGAGATATTGGAAAACAAACAACAGAATAGATGGAATGACAGTAAAAGGAGTAAGACCTTGTGGGAATGCAATACAGACAAAGAAAATCATGTCTGGTGAGCTAAAAACAGGAAGTGACATAAGCAGAACAACCGGAACATGTGTGATCTGGTGTTTTGACATCAATAAACAGTAGTAGAACGTGTTGAATGAGATGAGATGGGCATACTGAAAGGCATTTATTCAGCATCAGCTTGTAACTGTAAAAGAGAAAATGTGAGGTAACTGTAATTGATGGTCTTATACCTGTTCAAACACAGTTTCTCTATTGGAAAACTGGAATAGCGCACATGGACAAGCCAGCTTGGACTTCCTCCAGTGTTGTGCAGTGCTGTAGACCCCCCCAGTGTTATTGCACTGCCGGCGTCCCACAGCTGCCAGGTCAGCAGGATGAGGGGATGTGAGCTTACAGGGATCCTCTGCTCAAGTTAGCCTCTGGCTGCTTCACTTATTCATCCCATTTCTACCCTCTGTCTATCCAGTCTGTCTCTACCTGTCTATCCAGCTCTCTCTCTGCCCTCTGTCTATCCAGTCTGTCTCTACCTGTCTATCCAGTCTCTCTTCTACCTGTCTATCCAGTCTGTCTCTACCTGTCTATCCAGTCTGTCTCTACCTGTCTATCCAGTCTGTCTCTACCTGTCGATCCAGTCTGTCTCTACCTGTCTATCCTGTCCTGTCTCTACCTGTCTATCCAGTCTGTCTCTACCTGTCTATCCAGTCTGTCTCTACCTGTCTATCCAGTCTGTCTCTACCTGTCTATCCTGTCTGTCTCTACCTGTCTATCCAGTCTCTCTCTACCTGTCTATCCAGTCTGTCTCTACCTGTCTATCCTGTCTGTCTCTACCTGTCTATCCAGTCTCTCTCTACCTGTCTATCCAGTCTGTCTCTACCTGTCTATCCAGTCTGTCTCTACCTGTCTATCCTGTCTGTCTCTACCTGTCATATCCAGTCTGTCCTCTACCTGTCTATCCAGTCTGTCTCTACCTTTTTATCCAGTCTGTCTCTACCTGTCTATCCTAGTCTCTCTCTACCTGTCTATCCAGTCTGTCTCTACCTGTCTATCCAGTCTCTCTCTGCCCTGCTCATACCTCCCTTCTCTCTTTTCCACTCTCTCTTTCTTTCCCCATCTCTCTTTCTCCCCCACCCCTCTCTCTCTCTCTCTCTCTCTCTCTCTCTCTCTCTCTCTCTCTCCTCTCTCTCTCTCCTCTCTCTCTCTCTCTCTCTTTCCCCCATCTCTCTCTCTCCCCCCCACCCCTCTCTCTCCCTCCTCTCTCTCTCTCTCTCTCTCTCTCCCTCTCTCCCTCTCTCCCTCTCTCCCTCTCTCTCCCTCTCTCCCTCCTCCCCTCCCTCCCTCCCTCCCCTCCCCTCCCTCCCTCCCTCCTCTTCTCCCTCTCCCTCTCCCTCTCCCTCTCCCTCTCCCTCTCCCTCTCCCTCTCTCTCTCTCTCTCTCTCTCCCCTCTCTCCCTCTCTCCCTCTCTCCCTCTCTCCCCTCTCTCCCTCTCTCCCTCCCTCCCTCCCTCTCTCCCTCTCTCCCTCTCTCCCTCCCTCCCTCCCTCCCTCCCTCCCTCCCTCCTCCCTCCCTCCTCTTCTCCTGCACCCGTCCAGCAGCTTCCTCTCAGCGATGGCTGTTAGACTGTCCACTGTCATCTCTGAAGGTAATAGGAGAGTTGTATCATCATGCAGACTATGGTCCACAACGACACAGTCCTGATGCTGATTGGTCTGGGCCTGACAGGTGCAAGCTATCTGATCTGAGCACAGATAACTGGGCACGGTAGGGAGGAAAAGAGAGAGAAAGATACATAATAAGACAGACAGACAGAGGTTAAGAGATGGAGAGAAAGGGTGGGGGGCGAGAGGGGATGTGGAGGAAAGGAAGAGAGAGACAGTCAGATAGAGGAAGAAAATGCCAGTCAGATGCCAGAATCTGAGAATGCCAGACAGAGAGACAGTGAGATGGAGAGAAAAGGACATGATAAAGGAACAAAGAAAACGAGATATAGAGACAGAAATATCGAGACAAAGAGAAACAGTGAAGGAGGGAGAGAGAAAGAATGACAGACAGAGAGAGAGACAGGAATGTAGAAAAAGAGACAGAAAGAGAGAAAGATGGAGAGAGAGAGAGACAGAGAGACAGAAAGATGGACAGAGAAAGAGGGGGAGAGGTAGAAAGAGATCTACCGAGAGACAGACAGGCAGAGCTTACGTAGTATTCAGCGTTGAGCCTGGGCATTGATGCAGCTCTGCCATGGCCCTCCAAGGGGAAGCCCTCCGCGTCGGAATCGTTCTCCAGCTGACTCGTCTCCGCAGATTCCTGCGACAGCAAGCACACGCCACAGGGCACGCTGCGGGCTGAGGCAGCTGGTACTCGCGTCTGATACTGAACACGCCAAGCGCCCGGCAAAAGCGAATCTCTAGTCGTTCGGGCTGTTCTAAATGATCCTCACCAGCAGGTGTCCCTAGCGGCTGCTGTTGAATGAGGCTTTGAGGCTGGAATCTATCTGCCATACGATTGTTTGACAGTGACAGTGCTTTAGAAAGACTTGCGTCGCCGTTACTACATAATCACAGCGATCGCTAAGGTTACATACGGAAGGAAATGGTTTGGCCGAACGTGTTAATCAGGAGAGTAGAGGTGTTTCCTGCGTGTCATTCTAAGGTAACAGGAAATACATCAGGTGTTGAGATACAAGAAACAACGCTTCTTTGAGAGTCGAGCCGTTCGTCTCCTACCTGAGGTTTTGTAAAGTTGCTGGCATCCTCTGATTCCTTTATGGCACCTGTCTGGCTTGTTCTGCACACAAACACATACAGGATGAACACACACACACAGGATGAACACACACACAGACACAGGATGAACACAGGACATAAGACACACAGGATGAACACAGGACATAAAACACACAGGATGAACACACACACACACACACACAGGATGAACACACACACACACACACACAGGATGAACACACACACAGACACAGGATGAACACAGGACATAAGACACACAGGATGAACACAGGACATAACAGTTATCGGTACAACGGGCCACAACAAGTATGGGTTGTGTACTTGTGTTCCTAGGACTAATTTATTCCCTCAAATATTAGAAGGTGAAAACATTGCACATTCACGTCGGCCACTCACACTGCATTGCCATTGGTTAGCGAGGTGGTGGTGGGCGGGGCCTCAGGCTGCGAGGGGGGCGTCGGCCTGGAGGCTGAGAGGGGCGTGTCCTGCTCCTGTATGTGGGTGAGGGGCAGCATGGGTCTAAAGAGGGATCCCCCTGGTCTCTGCAGGGAAACAAAGGTCAAAGGTCACAGTGGCAGTGAGCTGAGGAGGGATGGTGATGGGTTGGGGCAGGGGTGAACCTACCCCCCAGGGTTAGGGCCCCCCTGTGAGACTGTGCCCAGCCAGAGGGCCTGTTGGTGGGCAAGCCGTACCTGCATGCTCCCTGGAGCCTGCTGCTGCTGGAGCCTCTTGGCTCGGTTCTGCTTGTAGAAGTCGAAGATCATGAGGGCGGCGTACACCTTCCCCACTGTCAGCTCCTTGTCTGCAGACAGAGGAGGCAGGTGAGGCAGGTGAGAGGGAGGCAGGTGAGGGGGAGGCAGGAGAGGCAGGTGAGGGGGAGGCAGGTGAGGCAGGTGAGGGGGAGGCAGGTGAGGCAGGTGAGGGGGAGGCAGGTGAGGCAGGTGAGGGGGATGCAGGTAAGGCAGGTGAGGCAGGTGAGCGGGAGGCAGATGAGGGGGAGCCAGGTGAGGCAGGTGAGGGGGAGGCAGGTGAGCGAGAGGCAGATGAGGGGAAGCCAGGTGAGGCAGGTGAGGGGGAGCCAGGTGAGGCAGGTGAGGGGGAGGCAGGTGAGGGGGAGGCAAGTGAGGGGGAGACAGGTGAGGGGGAGGCAGGTGAGGGGGAGGCAAGTGAGGGGGAGACAGGTGAGGGGGAGGCAGGTGAGGGGGAGACAGGTGAGGGGGAGGCAGGTGAGGGGGAGGCAGGTGAGGGGGAGGCAGGTGAGGCAGGTGAGGGGGAGGCAGGTGAGGGGAGGCAGGTGAGGGGGAGGCAGGTGAGGGGGAGGCAGGTGAGGCAGGTGAGGGGGAGGTAGGTGAGGAGGAGGCAAGTGAGGCAGATGAGGGGGAGGCAGGTGAGGCAGGTGAGGGGGATGCAGGTAAGGCAGGTGAGGCAGGTGAGCGGGAGGCAGATGAGGGGGAGCCAGGTGAGGCAGGTGAGGGGGAGGCAGGTGAGCGGGAGGCAGATGAGGGGGAGCCAGGTGAGGCAGGTGAGGGGGAGCCAGGTGAGGCAGGTGAGGGGGAGGCAGGTGAGGAGGAGGCAAGTGAGGGGGAGACAGGTGAGGGGGAGGCAGGTGAGGGGGAGACAGGTGAGGGGGAGGCAGGTGAGGGGGAGGCAGGTGAGGCAGGTGAGGGGGAGGCAGGTGAGGGGAGGCAGGTGAGGGGGAGGCAGGTGAGGCAGGTGAGGGGGAGACATGGTACACATCGCCCCGCTGTGTACAGCTGTGACATCATTTGTAGATGTGTTGATCACATCGCAATGCTACTCTCTGATGTCTCAAACTCATCAGGGTTGAACTGACACAAAATGTAGGAGAAAATGTTATACCTTTCCAATAATTACATTTACATTTAGTCATTTAGCAGATGCTCTTATCCAAAGCGACTTACAGTAAGTACAGGGACATTCCCCCGAGGCAAGTAGGGTGAAGTGCCTTGCCCAAGGACACAACGTCATGTGCCCCGCCGGGAATCTAACTGGCAACCTTCAGATTACTAGCCCGATGCCCTAACCGCTCAGCCAACTAACTCCCAATAATGTATTTATATTTGAATGTACAGTGCCCTCCAAAAGTATTGGAACAGTGAGGCGAATTCCTTTATTTTTGCTGTAGACTGAAAACATTTGGGCTTGACATCAAATAATGAACGTGAGACCAGAGATCAACGTTTCAGCTTTTATTTCCAGGTATTTACATCAGGATCTGATGCACAACTAAGAAAATATCACATTTTGTTTGAATCCACCCATTTGTCATGTGATCAAAAGTATTGGAACAGATATACTTAAAACATATTTAAGTGAATAAGACTTAATATTTAGTTGCAAATCCTTTGCTTTCAATAACTGCAGCAAGTCTGTGACCCATTGACGTCACCAAACTTTTGCATTCTTCCTTTTTGATGCTTTCCCAGGCTTTCACTGCAGCCTCTTTCAGTTGTTGTTTGTTTTGTGGGGTTCCTCCCTTCAGTCTCCTCTTAAGCAGGTAAAATGCATGCTCTATAGGGTTTAAGTCTGGAGATTGACTTGGCCAGTCTAATACCTTCCATTTCTTGCCCCTGATGAACTCCTTTGTTGTTTTGGCAGTGTGTTTTGGGTCGTTATCTTGCTGCATGATGAAGGCTCTGCCAATCAGTTTGGTTGCATCTTTCCTTAAATTGGCAGACAAAATGTTTCTGTAGACTTCCGAGTTCATTTTGCTGCTGCCATCATGTGTTACATCCTCAATGAAGATTAATGAGCCCGTCCCAGAAGAAGCCATGCAAGCCCAAGCCATGACATTACCTCCACCGTGTTTCACAGATGAGCTTGTGTGTTTGGGATCATGAGCAGTTCCTTTCTTTCTCCAAATTTTAGCCTTTCCATCACTTTGGTAAAAGTTAATCTTTGTCTCATCAGTCCATAAAACTTTGTCCCAGAATTTTTGAGGTTCATCTCTGTACTTTTTGGCAAATTCCAGCCTGGCCTTCCTATTCTTCTTGCTAATGAGTGGTTTGCATCTTCTGGTGTAGCCCTTGTACCTTTGTTCATGAAGTCTTCTGCGAACAGTAGATAGTGATACCTTCACTCCTGCCATCTGGAGGTTGTTGCTGATCTCACTAACAGTTGTTTTAGGGTCTTTCTTTACAGCTCTCACAATGTTTCTGTCATCAACTGCTGATGTTTTCCTTGGTCTACCTGTTTGACGTCTGTTACTTAGTACACCAGTAGTTTTCTTCTTCTTCAGGACATTCCAAATGGTTGTACTGGCTATGGCCAATGTTTCTGCAATGGCTCTGATTGATTTTCCATCTTCTCTAAGACTCACAATTGCTTGTTTTTCACCCAAAGACAGCGCTCTGGTTTTCATGTTGTTTTCACCTCTGAATACAGTCTGCATAGACAAAACCTATCTTACCCAATCTGAACCTGAGTGTAGACATTCAGTGGTATTTATTGATTGAATAATGTATGTAATAGGACACACCTGGGCAACAAAACACACCTGTCAGTCACATGTTCCAATACTTTTGCTCACGTGACAAATGGGTGGGTTCGAACAAAAAGGTGATATTTTCTAATTTGTGCATCAGATCCTGATGTAAATACCTGGAAATAAAAGCTGAAACGTTGATCTCTGGTTTCACATTCATCGTTTGATGTCAAGCCCAAATGTTTTCAGTCTACAGCAAAAATAAAGGAATTGGCCTCACTGTTCCAATACTTTTGGAGGGCACTGTATATGCTGTACATACTGTACAGATGACCACATTATTATTAGATGATCATTTGCTCCGTGTGACCACTAGATGGCACCAGAGGAGCACCACAGTCTGGGGAGAAGACGTTCCTCCCTGGAAGGCCCGTCTTTAAGAGTCTGTTATCGTGTGAGTGTGTGCGTCTGTGAGTGAGTGTGTGCATGCATGTGTGTGTGCGCGCGTGTGATTGAGAGTTAAACAGAAATAGAGTTGACCTCACAGGAGAGGTGGAATCTGAGGGTCAACCTCCAATTGGAGCAGATTCCCGCTGGACATTAACCCTCAGGACCAGAGGGCTTTACACAAGATGATAGAATCTCCTGGAAATAGTCTAGCACTACAGTCAGTCACCATCTTTGTCTCTTTCTCTCACACACACACACACAGCTATACACACACACCCACACACATGTACGTACGTTTATGGGGTGTAACCAGTAGGTCGACAGTCTTCTGTGGAAGGTTTGGCCAGACTCTGGAGATCTCTCTCTTCAGCTCAGCGTCACACAGTCTCTGGGCCAATACCCCTGCAGACAGCCCCAGAAACATCACACCTCCACCAATCACCCGTCAGCATTCCCACTAACGTCCCGCCCTATCCCCCCCCCCCCCCCCCCCCCCCCATTACCACCACACACACATGACAGGCCAGGTGCATTGTGGGGCCTGTAGTTCAAGCTCTCACCTGACGCCAGCTTGATCTCCAGAGCGGTGCGGATCAGAGCCATCAGGGTGGAGGTGAAATGCACCGTGTTGTCGTCGGCGATGGGCATATTCATCCTGACCAATCGCTGAAGAGAGAACGAGGAGATCGAAGTGGCCAATCAAAACACACCTAGGTCAAAGAACTGATTGGTCGTCTGTGAAGAGTTTGTTTCCTGTTCCCTGGAGTATGTGCCTTGAGTGTTGTGGGG
Organism: Hypomesus transpacificus; assembly: GCF_021917145.1. Lineage (NCBI taxonomy): Eukaryota > Metazoa > Chordata > Actinopteri > Osmeriformes > Osmeridae > Hypomesus > Hypomesus transpacificus. The sequence goes on along the minus strand of NW_025813825.1, from coordinate 8,409 downwards.
CTGGTGGAAGCTACTGTACAGCAGACAGGGCTGGTGGAAGGTGCTGTACAGCAGACAGGGCTGGTGGAAGGTGCTGTACAGCAGACAGGGCTGGTGGAAGGTGCTGTACAGCAGACAGGGCTGGTGGAAGGTGCTGTACAGCAGACAGGGCTGGTGGAAGGTGCTGTACAGCACACAGGGCTGGTGGAAGGTACTGTACAGTACACAGGGCTGGTGGAAGGTGCTGTACAGCACACAGGGCTGGTGGAAGCTACTGTACAGCAGACAGGGCTGGTGGAAGGTACTGTACAGCAGACAGGGCTGGTGGAAGGTACTGTACAGCAGACAGGGCTGGTGGAAGCTACTGTACAGCACACAGGGCTTTCTACAACCCCAAGCACCAAGCACTCCCAGAGCCCCCACATCCACATGCAGGAACGTGAGAACCCACAGGTCTGGAACACCATGCTACGCTACTGACTCTTCATGCACGCTACACTGCGACTGTACATATAGAAATATACATATATATGTGTGTGTGTATATGTATATGTATGTATGTATGTATACTATAGATAGTATCCATATAGTATAGCATATATATGATATTGTACCCACACAGTATATATACATGTTTCATTCCTTATATTCCAGTAGAACAGCATGTCTTCATGCTTCCATGCTGTTCTTATGGGCTGTACTGAGGGATGAAAGTCCATGGAGAGAGGATGGGGGAGGGAGGAGGGAGAGAAGAGGGAAAGAGGAGGGGGGAGGGGGGAGAGATGAGGGGGGAGGGAGGAGGGAGAGAAGAGGGAAAGAGGAGGGAGAGAGGAGGGTGAGGGAGGGGGGGGGGGAGGGGGGAGAGAGGAGGGGGGAGGGAGGAGGGAGAGAGGAGGGAGAGAGGAGAGAGAGGGAGGGGGGAGAGAGGGGGGAGAGAGGAGGGAGAGAGGGGGGTGAGGGAGGGGGAGATGGAGAGAGTAGGATGGAGGCGTAGGGGAGGAGGTGTCCCTATCCATGCTAGGTCTGACACGATTCATCCACTAGAGCAGGGGTGTCAAACATACGGCCCGCGGGCCGGAACCGGCCCCCAAGGAGGTTCGATCAGGCCCGCAGGATAATTTGAAAGTGGAAAAAATGCATAAAAGACATGGAATTAATATTTTTAATTCGCTGTAATTCATGGATTATCCGCTAAGGGGCGCACTCTTTCCATCAGAGTAGAAGACAAGCCGCATCACTGAGACAGACTGAAAACAGCAGACGGTATCAATTAATACCTTGGTCTCTACTAGGGATGGGCGAACGATGCCTTGTGAAGCTTTGGTGGTTTCTTCCGGATTGTGCCGGCCCAAAGAGCCGAACTATCGGCGCTTTGAAAATGAACAGCGTCATCTAGCAGCCGTTTAAACTGGCTGAATGAGGCGTAGTGGTTGTCTCCGACGGTAGACTACCCTACGTTATTCAATATTTAATTAAGGCTACATGTGTTCATTTTGATCTGATATTAGTGCTCACACATTAAAATGTTGTGATACATCCGTAGGCCTTTAGAATTATGTCATTTTCTCACAGTAAAAGTTAAAGAATATCGTACGAGATTCACTGGACTGGGGCGCGAACTTGGGATCCCAGATTCGCATTAACAATATGTAGCCGTACAACGCTTTAACCAACTACACCACCGAAGAGATCATTACTTGTTAAAGCGGTTGGACGGAGTTTATACGATATGGTCTTTATATCAATTAAACTAGATAACACAGAAGAAAGACATGATATTTTGGTTATTTATAGCAGAGTATGGTATAATTTTAATGGTCCGGCCCACTTGACATCTCCCTAGGCCGTATGTGGCCCACGATGCGAAATGAGTTTGACACCCCTGCACTAGAGAGTAGGACAAGGCATGCCATCACACACACAAGCACACACACAGACATATGCACCGACATAGACACACACACACACAGGCATGCATACACACAAACACAGAGACACACGCACACACCAACACAAGTGGGAGGCATGAAAGATCACAGCAGGGGAACAAGAATGACCATTTAACAGGGATTGTAGAACTAAGCTGGCGGCCAGAGTGGAAAATGGAGGCTTTGAGGACATGATGACACACAGGAAGAACAATGCTCATCAGGGGGGAAGCTGAGATGGACACTCTACCACGGCAACCAAGAAGGAAGAAAGAAAGGATGAAAGGAAGGTAGAAGAAAGAAAAAGAGACTGAAAAAAACACAGAGAGAGAAAGGATGAGTAAAAAAAAAAGAAAAGAAAAAGGCTAGCACTCGCTCCAGTGCACTGCTGTTCTCACAGCCCCCCCCCCCCCCCCCCCCCCTCTCTTTCTCTCGTCGCAGCCTGTCAATTCATCGCTCAAAAGCAGGAGTTATATTTGGAGACACCACACACGTCAGACCCAACTAGTCGCTTGGCAGACGCTTTCATCCCAAGCATGGGCAGGGGGCTGTCTTCACCCTGATTCGTCCAGACAGCTGTGCACGCTCCAGAGACGACCCTATTAACCCACACGCTCGCAAGTAAACGTCCCGGGTCCTACCTGAGGACTCGACCCCTTCTCAGGCATCTAAACCACTGACCTGGACCCGTGAGGCTGTCGTCTACAAATGTTATTTGGGGAAAATGGGGTTAGTTTGATTTGGACCACGGCGCAGCCCGTGGCGGTGTGATCAGATGTTACAGATGTGTGTCCTTTGGACAGTTTTAACGGAGATTCTTCTCCTTGTAGACGTATGCGAGTGTTTGGTTTTAGTGCAGCTAGAGAGAGCGCTGGGCGGAGGGAGAGGGGAGACGAGGAACTCGACAAACAGACAGAAAGAGCAACGAGACAGCGATGTAGGCCGGCAGGTTTCCACGGTGACATGTTGACAGGAGCCCCGAGGTACCAAGGCAGGTGGGAGGGGAGGACGGGGGTGGAGGCAGGAGAGGCAGGGGTGGAGGCAGGAGAGGCAGGGGTGGAGGCAGGAGAGGCAGGGGTGGAGGCAGGAGAGGCAGGGGTGGAGGCAAGAGAGGCAGGGGGTAGAAGTGTGAATGGAGAGGGGAAGGAAGAGGAGAGGGGAGGAAGGAGAGGAGCTGTACCTTGTAAGCGACCCTGGAGGGACATTTCTTCCCCAGACCTAGTGGAGGGGACATGTGCAAGAGCATCTTGTACATGTGTAGGTAGGTCATGCGGCCGCTGAGCGAGGGCGGAGAGAAGAGGGCGAGGGCGGAGAGAAGAGGGCCAGGTGGGGTCCAGGTCAGATAACGGGGGAGGGGGCGGAGGTCGGCCGTACGAAGAGAGAACGGGTATAAAACAAGAAACGAACACAAAAAAAAAGAGAGAAAATGACAAAACAGAAATCTGCTTTAATTGAGATTTCCAGGGTTGTTGGCGGGAGCGTGGAGAGGAGGGTGGGGGGGTCAGATGTCATCCATGTCCGCGCTCCGGAAACGGATGCATCCCAGGGTGCAGCGGGAGGGGGAGGGGCTTCCTGAGGAGAAATGGGGATGGAGGATCATGAGAAAATGGAGTTTATGTTGGGGGGGGGGGTTTCTCCTTGCTCAGATCAGGCATCTGCCGTTTCCACATGCTAAGAAACACCTTCTGTCTGCGGAGGGTCACGGCTAACCAAGACGGCCGTCAGAAAAACAAAGCACACGCCTCCCTCGCCTGTGTCACTGGTTCGGACGGAACAACCGAACCGTTATTCCCAGCGACCGTTTGACGTCTATAAATAACCGTCATAACAGCTTGATGATTAAATCCCGGCTAATGTGAAGGCGTTGTTTCCCCCACCGTTGCCTTGGTTACCCGTCGGGCGGTTAGCTGCGAGAGGTGTGCGTGTTGTTCGGAGCAGTCGTCCCCCTGTGTGTGTGTGTGTGTGTGTGTGTGTGTGTGTGTGGGATAGCAAACCTTGTAGGCCACAGCACTTGGGCACTTCTTGCCTAAGCCCAGAGGAGGGGAGATAAAACGCAACACTTTGTACATATCCTGATAGCAAATCCTGCCGCTGCAAAACAGGAAATGGTTGAAAAGGGTTAGAACTGGAAACGGCATTTCCACTCAATTATCATCAACAAAACATGTTTCAGCAGCAGCTTTTGGAGGACCCCAGTGGACAGATATAACCCACCTGTCGGTGCTGCGAGGAACAGGGAAGCTATACTGGATAACGTGATAGAGATGCTGTCATGTGAAGGTATAGACTTATAGAGGAGACCTCAGTCTGTGAGAGCAGACCCCAGACTGTGAGAGGAGACCTCAGTCTGAGAGAGGAGACCTCAGGCTGAAAGAGGAGACATCAGTCTGTCAGAGGAGACCTCAGACTGTGAGAGGAGACCTCAGTCTGTGAGAGACCTCAGTCTGTGAGAGGAGACCTCAGGCTGTGAGAGGAGACATCAGTCTGTGAGAGGAGACCTCAGTCTGTGAGAGGAGACCTCAGTCTGTGAGAGGAGACCTCAGTCTGTGAGAGGAGACCTCAGTCTGTCAGAGCAGACCTCAGGCTGTGAGAGGAGACCTCAGTCTGTTAGAGGAGACCTCAGTCTGTGAGAGGAGACCTCAGTCTGTGAGAGGAGACCTCAGTCTGTGAGAGGAGACCTCAGTCTGTCAGAGCAGACCTCAGGCTGTGAGAGGAGACCTCAGCCTGTCAGAGGAGACCTCAGGCTGTGAGAGGAGACCTCAGTCTGTCAGAGCAGACCTCAGGCTGTGAGAGGAGACCTCAGTCTGTCAGAGGAGATCTCAGTCTGTGAGAGGAGACCTCAGTCTGTCAGAGCAGACCTCAGGCTGTGAGAGGAGACCTCAGTCTGTCAGAGCAGACCTCAGGCTGTGAGAGGAGACCTCAGTCTGTCAGAGGAGACCTCAGGCTGTGAGAGGAGACCTCAGTCTGTCAGAGCAGACCTCAGGAAGAGCAGCTGTTCTGAGAGGAGTAAACACCTACCCTACATCTCCACCTCCCCTCCACCTGCACCTCCACCAGCCCTCCACCTCCATATTTACCTACCCTCCATCTCCACCTCCACCTGCACCTCCACCAGCCCTCCACCTCCATCTTTACCTACCCTCCATCTCCACCTCCCTTCCACCTGCACCTCCACCAGCCCTCCACCTCCATCTTTACCTACCCTCCCATCTCCACCTCCCCTCCACCTGCACCTCCACCAGCCCTCCACCATCTTTACCTACCCTCCATCTCCCCCTCCCTCCACATTCCATCCCCCCTCCACTCTACCCCCCCCCCTCCTCCTGTGCTCTGCGGCATCCCACTTCCTGTCACTTTGATAAAACCCCTCATTAGGCCTCGCACAACTCATTCCAAACCTCCCCCTCTCCCCCTAGCCACAGCTCAGCCTCTTCCTCAGAAAACTTCTCATTTGGGTTTTTATTTAATAATAAAATATTCATCAATTCTCCCTCTCCCTGACTAAGTACCTCAGACAGAGAGGGATAAAGTTCTCCCCAGCACTACGGACAGCTCCCTCTCTCTAGCACCGAGGACAGCTCCCTCTCCCCTCCTCAGTGACAGACAGCAGCTTTAGTCCCGTCAGCTTAGAGGCTGCAGACCAGGCGAGCGGTACGCTGGATTTACATGCATCAGCGGGCCTACGGGGCCCCGCTCCTCGCTCCACGCTCTGGCTTAACGTCACTCACTCCCGCTAAGACGGAATCCGCGGACTTCACAGGGTTCCGGGTCACCCTGCTGGAACCTTCCGTGGGTGGAAACCACATGGGTGACTCTGCTTCTCTCTGTTTGTGTCTGAAAGGTGGGCGGGGGGAGGACGGGGGGAGGGCGTGGGGAGGGCGGGGGGAGGGCGGGGGGAGGGCGGGGGGAGGGCGTGGGGAGGGCGTGGGGAGGGCGTGGGGAGGGCGGGGGGAGGGCGGGGGGAGGGCGGGGGGAGATCTCTGAAGGGTGGAGTGCGGAGGGGGGTGGGGGGAGGTGGAGGACCTACCAGGCAGCGGGGTCGTACTCTGCCCAGACGCGGATGAACTCGTCGAGGTGGTGAGGGCCCAGGATGGACGCGTCTCTGGTCAGGTACTCAAAGTTGTCCATGATGACCGCCACAAACAGGTTCAGCATCTGCATGGCCACAGTGAGGAAGTCATGAAACGGGAAACAGGAAATGTAGTCCACTTCGAGCAAGCAACAGGAAATGTAGTCCACTTCGAGCAAGCAACAGGAAATGTATGGATATGCATGAGTAGTTTAGAAAGTACACTTTGTCGTTTTTAGTCTTTTTTTTGTGTCGTTTTAAACTAGATGTTTTAGTTTCATCTGAAGTTTTTAGTTTTGTCATAGTTGTAATTTTCCAGTGAGCTTGTCCTGAGCCACACTGACCAGGAAGGAGCAGAGGAAGATGAAGGACACGAAGTAGAAGTAGGCAAAGTCACTGCCACACTCCTTCCCCCCAGAGCCAGAGAGCTTGTCGCACGCTCGATTACTGAGACAAGACAGCATGATCTCATGCCAAGCCTCTCCTGTCGCACTCCTGAGGCACACACACACACGCCCGTGAACAAATGCAGGTAAACATACTTGTAAAGAAACACACACAAACAACTGACAAAGCTGCCAGATTTCCACTCACCTGAACAAGAGCATCAAAGCTTGAAAGAAGGTCTGAAAGTTGTTGTGGTGGTTGATGGCCGTTTCCTCGTTCAGATCAATGTTGCCGAACACCTGAAAGAGAACATGAACATTAATTGATTGTTGGCAATGGCAACTGGATGTACGTCCAGATATTGACTCTGGAGACATCTGGCAACACCTGTGCTGCACAGTCTCTCTTGGGTGTCTAAGGTTAAGTATTTCGATAGGAAAACCTGATTAAAATAAAATGATGATCTCTTTTATAGTGACTCTTATCCAAAGCTATGTACAGGGGGATTTGAACATGGGACCGCGTTATCTTGTCAAGTGCTCTACCACTGAACGAAACCCATCCCAAACAATGTCGATTAAATATAATTTTCAAATCTTGTTTTATGAGGTAGATTAAGTTTCCATTTTGCTATGATTGCGGCGTGCCGGAGTGAGTGCGAGTTTAGTCACCCAAGGTGGGCGGAGCCCAATCTCATTCAGAGGGGCTCCTTCACACAGCTGAAACAGAACCCCGTTTAGCAGAAGATTAAATGAATATTGATTTACAATAATAAACAGATCTACTGTATGGGGTGCAATCTCATTATGCGATTAGTTTAGGAGATGTGATAGCCTCTGTTAAATGAGCTATCAGTTTGGGTCCATTTATTTGGGGGAGAGGGGGGGGGGGGGGGAGCATTGCCGAAACGCTACATCTAACTGAGTGTAATAATCTTGTTTTGATTTGAATCTTATTTGCCTTACTTCAAGTATAAATGGCTTATCTAGTGACTTAATTTAAGATAACTTCACATCATTTTAAGACATCTTATCAAGTGAAATATTCTCACTGCACTGGCAGCCAAATGTACGTGTTTCAGGCGTACGCAAACTCATCTACTACTCTCTCTCTACTCACCTGCATGCCGATGATGGCGTAGATGAAGAACAGCATGGCTATGAGCAGGCATACATAGGGCAACGCCTAGAAACACACACACACATGTACACACATACACACAACAAACACTCGCATGAACACAAGGACACACACAGCAGGAGATTAAAGCGTCCATGGAAAATTTAATGAAGTAATTTACGGACCAGAACAGTTAACTTCACCAGTGGGGTATATGTCTTTAATCAGGTATTTATAGAAAAGGCTAAACATTCATCGTTATTAAAGAGACGCCCTTTTTACACTGCCACAACTATCCATTTTCATTAGGCTTTAACAGCCCGATCTGCTGTTGACTCTAAAGCCCAGCCCCTTCACTTGCTCTTTACTGAGGAAAACTTCTGCAGTTCCATAATCACCCAAAGTCATTTGCAACATGAACCCAACTGAACTATCCCCAGGAACTGGCAGGAGGGGGGGGGGTGTGTGTGTGTACCTTAAAGGACTGGTGTGTGTGTGTGTGTGTGTGTGCACCTTAAAGGACTGGTGTTTGTGTGTGTGTGCACCTTAAAGGACTGGTGTGTGTGTGTGTGTGCACCTTAAAGGACTGGTGTGTGTGTGTGTGTGCACCTTAAAGGACTGGTGTGTGTGTGTGTGTGTGTGTGCACCTTAAAGGACTGGTGTGTGTGTGTGTGCACCTTAAAGGACTGGTGTGTGTGTGTGTGTGTGTGTGCACCTTAAAGGACTGGTGTGTGTGTGTGTGTGCACCTTAAAGGACTGGTGTGTGTGTGTGTGCACCTTAAAGGACTGGTGTTTGTGTGTGTGTGCACCTTAAAGGACTGGTGTGTGTGTGTGTGTGTGCACCTTAAAGGACTGGTGTGTGTGTGTGTGTGCACCTTAAAGGACTGGTGTGTGTGTGTGCACCTTAAAGGACTGGTGTGTGTGTGT